>NW_028280424.1:0-50696 GCF_059751315.1 Micrasema longulum
TAATCGTCAGACCACACCGGCTACCAATAATCATACTAGAGCAAGTCATGCGCTGTTTTACACACCCAGAAGCAGTACAAATGCAAGTCAGAATACACCCCTTAATAGGGCAATTTGCTTGCTGAATACGGTTTCTGCGGATAATATGGATCTATTTTTCTGTACATATCAAAGCATTGAGCATGTTAGGTTTCATAATTCGAATGAGTAAACACTTTGATAATCCAAAGGCCCTGATTTCATTATATTATACGTTTGTTAGAAGCCATTTTGAATATGCATCTCAGATATGGAATCCATAGAAGTTTCTGAGATATCTCTACATGAGAGAGTGCGGGTATTATCCTCGGCTCTACCCGGCCGAGTTTCTCCAGGGTAAGCTCGGCTACAATAGTTTAGAGACTAGAAGGAATGTGTATTTGACTACACATTTTTATCGATTGTTGCGCGGTATGATCGATAATTCTGAGATTATGATGAAGCATTGGTTTGTATGTTCCTGATAATTACCTAAGACAGCGTCAGCATAGATTGTTTCATACTCCGATATACAGGACCACCCTGCCATTGGAAGGGCTACCGCTATGCTGAACAACATCACTCTGGATGTTGATCTGTTCCATGTATCCAAAGGGGTTTTCCGGAGCAGGATTCTTCTACTTTGACATGAGTCTCTTTCATGTATTTTTTTCTTTTTTATAATATGTACATATTGAATATATGTTTGTAATGTATATGTTATATTTAAATAAATGAATTGAATTGAATATGTATAACAAGAATAGAAAACATTTAGAACAAATGTATTAAGTACCTAAAATACAAAACCGGTATTTCTTATGTATCAACTCTCGCTGCCTCCACCTACCATGGAATTACTTCTCTACAATACCGCAGAGTGTGCGCGGACCAACTACTACCTTACAAAATTATGACAGGAGTAGTTGACTGTGCAGAACTACTTAGTTTAATAACAAAACACGTGCAGCTAGGATTTGTAGACGGTACCACCTGTTTCATGTACCAATAAGTAAAACATCGTATGTTAAAAATGCTTTTTTCGTAGGACTTTTTCAGTGAACAATACAAAATTTAAAGACATGGACTTCACAAACAAAAAAAAAAAAAATTGTCACTAAAAATGCATTATGTAACTTAGTAGACATTATAATAATAAATATGTACATCTCCCTTCCCCTCCTTATCCTCTCTTCATGCATCCTTGTCCTAATCCCGCCCAATGGGGAACTTCAGCCCTGCGGGATATTGGATACAAAAAATGTTTTCTTGCACGCAATGAAAATTAGAGAGTTAAATTGTACGGTAAAATTTCTTAAAAATGTACGAAAAAAAAAAAAAATATATATTTTAATAAAAACACACTACTTTGAATGACATCACTGGTTCATATGAACCATCCAATGATGAGAGAGCTTTGAAGGATATCTAGTTTGGTCACCGTAAACGAACCAATCGGAAGAACTGTCATAGAACAACCTCTGACGTCACACGCAGAGTTATTTCAGAAATACAAAACTTTAAAAAATCATAGAGCTGATAATACGATATATAAAAATTTTAAAAATTGGCTTAGTTTAATATTCTACTAACAAATAAAAATACAGGGTGTTTTTTAAACCCTGTCACGTCCGAAACCACAATGATCAGTTTGGGCAAGACACATATTAAGCATATTAAAAAAAATTATTTAGAACCAAGAAATTTTTAAAAAACAAATTGTTGCTTACTTCTGCAGGGGAGAAGTGAGGGGAACGCGGCGCAGCATCAGACTCCCCCCTTCCCCCTCCTCGTTTCTCCCCTGCGGAAGTAAGCAACCATTTGCTTTTTTTGATATATATTTTTTTTAATTTCATTCGTTCTAAAAAAATAATTTTCTGTACCTTCTTGTTCATACTGATCATCGTGGTTTCGGATGTGACAGGGTTAATTGTATAAAAAAAGACACTGAATTCCTCATTTACAATAATAAAAAAAATCTTTGATTATTAAAAAATATATATGGGTACATTAAAATAACATTTTTATATGCATAAAATCATAATATGACATATTATGTATTTATATATTTTTTAATTTTTTTTTTATTTTGAAGCTTGTCAGCAGGTGGGATAGAGGGGATATGGAAGGAGGTAATGAAAAATACACCACAACACCCAGACCAATGGAGAAAAAATTCTTTCTTGGATTTTTTCTTGCAACTGGTGGGAATCGAACCCGCGACGCCAGTTTCGCAGATAGCCGTCTAACCAACTGCGCCACGGCGCCTGTCTATGTCTATAATATATTTTCTTTACTAAATTTGTATACTTTGTGGAAATCTGTTGGAACACACTATATCTGTTTGTTTACTATAAATATGTATGTAGAGCTGTTGGTTTCCCAAATTAAATTAAATTAAATAAATAAATAAATATCGGCAGTTTAGCAGCCATCTGCTTTCTATTCATTAACTTCTAACTTAAATTTACAGTCTGCAACATAATGCATTTAACACCCCCTAAAGTACTAAAGTAATGCCGACTACAATTTGTCAAGTAAATAAATATCTGAAAATTTCTCAGTTACAACTTACCGGTTATGAAGACGTCCTCGAGGTGGAACAGGGGCAGGTTGAGGGCGGAGCGGTATAACAGCTCGGCGGCCCCTAACGACATGACGTAACCAGACCCCGACAGGTAACGGGGGTAGACTCTGCCGCTGTACATGTATTTAGGAGAATACCTGCCAACAAAAATCTGTTGTCACCAAGAACATACATTTTGTTGATACCCTCGCTCAGATTAACTCGGATGCACCCCGCAGTCGCTTTCTTAATTATTATCTCTCCCCTTACGGTGATGTGTAGCTAATACACATTGCATCTAATAACTTTAATATCTCTAGAAATATTTTATTTTATTAACATAAACGGCAAATCTGCATTTTACAAAAAATTATAATATTAACACATTTGGCTTTATATTTTATTATTTTTTTTTTAAAAACATGAATTTCCTTATACCCAAAATTTATAATAATAAAAAAAAGACAATAATTATACAAGATTTATATTTAAAAAATTAACCTAAAAATTATACAGCATATTAAGTAGAAAGTTTAAATAATAAAACATTCTACAGTAATACAACAAGAAAATCGTAAGTACTGTTTCACACAGCTAGGCAAAGTGAACAAAAAACTGTATATCTATATTATGAAATGCATGAATAAATAAATATAATTACCATTCACCATCTTTGAAAAAGTTCAAAAGGTTTGTTCTATGGGAACAATACCCTACACTAAATATATCAGATCCGTGGGTATAACTATTGCCGAGTTCATGAAGTCTGTTTAATACGGCATTACAAGTATACACTGTCCGTGAATTGTTGCTACAAAACGGTGGCACCTGTCTAGTCATTCTTCAAATATAATGAATTTTGGATTAAGATTTTCGGTATTCCTCCTTTATGATCGGTACCTCCAAATGAAATATCGTTTTATTAAATAATTAGTACTTATTAGAAACAGTAAAAGAATTTTATCATAAATCAGCAGTACAATAAAAAGTTTATCAATGTGTTGTGTCGCATATCACGTAGTATGAAGTAAAAGTAAAAAAAAATAAAACTCTCTTCTGTTCCCTAGTTCGCCCGCACCTAGAGTATTCCTGTTATCTGGTCTCCATATTATGATGTTCACATCAAGAATATTGAATCAGTTCAACATGGATTTTTGAGAAAGATAGGCTGGAGGTTGGGCTTATCCAGACACCAATATACGTATGAGTTAGAAACTACCTTGAATATATCTTCTCATCAAGACGGTCGAAATAAATCCGACCTTCTAGTCCTATTTAAAATTCTCAACTCACTCTTTGATGCGCCTGAACTACTGAGCTCAATAAAATTAAATATCCCAACTAGAAACCACAGACAAAACTTACTCTTTCATACCAATAACCATATAACTAACTATGGTTTTCATTCCCCTACGCCCAGAATTCTCAGGTCTGCCAACAAACATACCAGTCTTGATTTCTTTGATAACAAGTAGTCTTGTTTCAAACGATCACTGAATCAAATTCAATTATAAACACCTCTCTCCCGCTGCCACTCCCACCGAGTCTACTAAATACCATTGTGTCTTTCTACTTTACTTTTTTTAATGTAATGTAACCCGCAGACAAGCTTCGGCTTTGCGGGAGCAAAAATACAATTATGTATGTTACTGATTTGTTAGAATGAATGAATTTTATAAAAAATAAATTTTTAAAATAAAAAAAACCGAAATATACTTATTGTCTTAACATATTACAACAGAGATGAAGAACTTTTAAGATAAGGTAATATAGAAGTCTAGGCATCTACAGGGCTTAAAACCTGTCAATGGCTGGTTTCAGTGGCCACTTTACACACTGTGTAACATTCACCATTCTGCCCACATTCGAACATCTATATTCCTTCAATTCTTTCATCTGTTGATGTTTGTGAAGGTAAAGAGCTGAAACTTTCATTTATGCGGGTGAGATTCATCTAATTGAATTATTTCACCTACATACTAGGCAACTCCTAAAAAATGTTATTTTTTCAATTTCTATACTTCTTCATGGACCAGGTGGATTTATCAACAATAACCAGTCCTTGTCTACAAAAATTTGGACAAACTCAAAATATTGTTAAATTTATTGTCATTCAGTTTTAATGTAAAAAAAAAATCACTGCAAAGAGAAACCGGCGAATCCCCGGCTTTGTGCGTCGGTCGCAAATTGACCTTGGCCGGCGATTGGCCAGCTTTGTATTGTTATGTATTTAAAAATACTCCAAGACAATTTTTTTTTTTTGCACCACAACAGGCCAGGAGGCCCAATTACAGTGGTGAATTACAATCACAGAACACCCAGGCTTGAGAAAAATCACATTTTAATTTTTGTGTTCTCACCAGGAATCGAACCCGGAACCTTCCGTCTGTGAGTCAAGCATCTTGACCACTACACCACGGAGGCCGCCTGATTAAACAATTTTGAAGTTCTGCGACCTTCTTTGAGTGATTTATAATAATTTGTTTTAATAATATCTGCAATGTTATATGTTTGTGTGTATTTTAATTAATTGTGATAAAAAAAGAAACGCAAATAAACGAAAGAGCTCGTTTTTACCTTCTCTTCTTCCCAATTTCGATTTCTTTTTCCAATGGTTTAAAAGGGAATAATACAACAACAACGTTTGTTGTCCATCACGCCGCTTCCCCGTAAGGGTAGGCAGAGAGGACAGAACGCCACATCACTCTATCTTTGGATACAGATCTCGCTTCCTCTACATTCATATTGAAGATGTTTTTTTGAAGATGTTTTTTAAATTGACCTAAATTTAAATTTACTGTCTTATATTTCACTTAAAGATTCTTCTCATCGTTTCTTTGAATCCTTTAAAATAAATGTGTTTATGTTTTTCCATTTTTAAAAAAAAATGTTATTACTATTTTATTTTATTTTTACATCTGAGCATGTTTTTCATTCTTTATTTCCATTCTTAATTTTTAATTACTCTTACAAATTTTCTTCATTTTTAATATTATTTCCATTTGTAAATACTCACTACAAACTACAAACCTTAAAATGTCTTTATTTCACTTAAATTTTAATTTTTAAATAACTTTCATTTATGTTTTCTTTTTCCTTCTCTTTTTTATACTTTCATAATTAACCTTACATATAATTGCTTCATAATATGGAAACTTCACTGGTCCATTAGAATTAAGTCTAATTGTGTAAAATATTAAACTTTGTAACTGTACTGTATGTTTCCTGAATAAAAGAAAATAAAAAAAAAAAAAATAAAATTCATACATCTTCTCATGCACGCGCGCCGATTATTCCGACTTTTGACATGTCCGTCTACGAGTATTTGTTGGATTTGGTCATGCCATGCCTTTCTCGGTCTTGCTCTATTTCTGCATCCATCAACATTCGCATTGTAAATATTCTTAGCCGTTCTTTCGCCGTCCATTCGTTCTGCATGTCCAAACCAGCGCAGAGCTCCTTTCTTGATTTTGTCGGTAATGCTCGTCTCAGCCTTACATAATGTACGGATCTCAACATTTGTGCATCTATCGTACATAGTTTTACCACACATTCGCCTGAGAGATCGCATCTCGACAGCATTTAACCTGTTTTTCCAAGTCCATACTTCGCTCCCATACACCAGGGTCGGGACCAGGACTCCGTTGTGAACTGATAATTTTGCCTCTTGCGACAAACATTTATTTGCCAAGGTTGATTTAAGTGCACCGCTCACTCTGTTCCCGGCACTCACCCTCCTTTCAATAACTTTCCGAGTCATTCCATCCCTAGTAAACATACTTCCCAGATACACGAATTCCTCTACTTGTTTAAGTATAACCCCATTCACAGCGATTTCACATTTAGTCATACTTTCATTTCTTTCGAACACCATCACATTTGATTTATCGACATTCATCAGCAAATCGCTTCCCTTGCATACCTCGAATTATGAATATATTATACATTATGAATAATTGTGAATATATTATACAAATACCATTTGCTTTGCATGTCAGATATCGGCCGCGCGTTGCATATAAGGTCACCCATCAACAGCTTCTCGCTCTGCCTGTTTGGCTTCAGTGCGCTCTGCTGCGTGCGTTGGAATTCACGCGACTTGTTTTGGAGAGCGTCGATCAAACGGGGCACGTTGACGAACGTATCGTCGTCGGTTTTCATTACATAGTGAACTGCAATAAAAATAATATTTATTAATTATTATGTATGGGTAAGCTCTCATATATCCTAAAATCTCCGAAGTATTTACATTAACAATATTCTGAGTTTGTCCAAATTTTCTGTTGTAATATGTTAATAATCTCTGTCGTAATATGTTAACATAAACCGCTCCCCAGGGAGTTGAATCCAGTCCTTGTCTACAAAAATTTGGACAAACTCAAAATATTGTTGATAAATTACCTGGTCCATGAAGAAGTATAGAAATTGAAAAAATAACATTTTCAGGCGTTGCCTAGTATGTAGGTGAAATAATTCAATTAGATGAATCTCACCCGCATAAATAAAGGTTTCAGCTCTTTAACTTCACAAACATTAACAGATGAAAGAATTGAAGGAATATAGATGTTCAAATATAGGCAGAATGGTGAATGTTACACAGTGTGTAAAGTGGCCACTTAAGCTAGGGTTTCCTAGGACAGCGGTGCCCGTATTTTAACGGCCGTAGTGAACGGTGATGCGGTGGACAGCCGTCGTAACGATGACTAGAGTGTGGTTTCCTAGGAAAACGGTGTTATCAACACCATTTAAGACCGTTTCCCTAGGAAACCACTCTCTAGATGACGTTACGACGGCTTCCCACCGCATCACCGTTCACTACGGCCGTTAAGATACGGGCACCGCTGTCCTAGGAAACCCTAGCTTTAGACCAGACATTGACAGGTCATAAGCCCTGTAGATGCCTAGACTTCTATATTACCTTCTCTGAAATGTTCTTCCTCTCTGTTGTAATATGTTAGTATTCACATTACTTAAAGAAGAAACTTTTAGATGCTTGTGTTCTCCCTGTACTGACATATGGCTGTGAAACTTTTGTGTTTGCGAAAAAAATTTACACAAATTATCAGTGACACAGAGAGCCATGGAAAGGAGAATGCTGGGTATTTTGTTGAGAGACAGAAACACCAATACATGGATTAGAGCGAGAACAAAGGTCACCGATGTGGTCCATTGGGCTGCCAACCAGAAATGGAGCTGGGCTGGTCATATAGCCACAACCACAGACTCTAGATGGACCAAAAAAGTCCTGGAATGGCGACCCAGAACGGCTAGAAGTGTCGGCAGGCCTCAGACAAGGTGGTCTGATGACATAAGACGAGTTGCGGGAAGTGGTTGGATGCGGTTGGCTCAGGATAGGGAAATATGGTGACTAAAGGGGGAGGCCTATGTTCACCATTGGACCAGAGACGGCTGATGATGATGATGTATTTATTTTTAAAAAAATAATTACAGTAAAACCCCCTTGAGGCCCTTGAAGCGCCCTTGAGGCCCTTAAAGCGCCCTTGAGGTGATTTTTTACAAAAATGGCGCTATATAAATCAGCCAAATAATAATAATAATAAATTAGGTTTTTCAAGAGAGCAACAAAAAAGTGTAAAACTGAGGAAAACGCTAAAGTGAGGAAATGAAAAATGTATGGAAAGAATGAAATTACATTAAAATATCATTTTTGTACAATAGTCCTTAAAACATAGCTCGATTAAAATGACAGCTGTCAAACTAATGTCACTAGTGATGGGAAATTATTGATCACTGATCATGTACCGATCAAATCGATTTTATCAGTTTTTTCATGCAATCATGAAACTCTGTTTCCGAAAATTGATATAAAAACGCAAAAACAAGCCTATTATAATGTGTTTAAGACAATTATTCACCAAAATATAAGACATTTACACTTTTTTCATGAACAACATCAAATGAATTTTTTTTTTATTCAATCAATTTACGTTGATCAATTTGTCCCATCTCTCAAGTTTAAATATTTTCAATAAATAGGCGAATAAACATTAAAATATGATTTGCCCCGTCTATAGACAATGTTCTGAATGGAGGTATAATTTATGTTATAATTTTTTTAATTTTTAAATGGCTTTCCGGTAAAGTTTGCAAAATGTCGCATAAAGTAAATAGCCTTTCCAGCATCGATATAATAATACGATTCTCACCGTTTTCTCCGCAGTGCGTTATAACCCACTTCAACAGCATAACAGACTTGAGAGTCAAGTTGTTGTAGGAATCCACAAACGCTTCTTGTATAATATCGCCGTATGTCGACGCCTCCTCGTCCACTCGCGACTGCAATTCCGTGTCATTTTCATTAGCCGCTTGCCCCAACATGTACAAGAACTTAATCTCAACGGAGTCATCGTCGCCTAATTTACCGCCCCTGTTGATTCCATTCTTCTCACTGTGGGATCTTGAATCATCGACCGGTGATTTGATGTCGGGAATCTTCGACGCACGGTCGTTTGCCGCAAATCGTTCGGATTTCGTCGAAGCCTTCGGATTGTGGTACGTGAGACTCAGTTTGTCGCCTTTGAGCGATAAGCTCATGAGATTTTTCGCCTCTTCCAACGCTTTATCGTCAGCCTCTGACAACTTTACGCCACGCGGCGGAATCTGCATGATGTTTGACTCCTCTGTCTGGTATTCGTAATCTTGAAACGTTTGTTCTTCTTCGACGTCATTGCCTTCGAAGTTCCCGAGGATGTTGTCGTCTTTTTCAACTTCGTTTTCGACGGCGTTTTCGTCGTACGCTGTCGCCTTCCCGTTGTCGAAGCGCTGGTCTTCGACGTCGTTTTGATCATTCGACTCCCGTTTGCTCCTAATATTTGAATAACTATCTAAATTCGATGCTACGTAACTACGACTAATTAATTTATCTCTAATTGTATGTAACGCTATATTTAAGGCTTCTTTCTTGCTATCACTGTCGAGAGTATTAAAATTTGTCGAGTTCGGCGCCAGGCTGATGTCGTCGTAGGCCGAAGCGCCTCTTCTCATTCTCGCCTCCACGGAAGTCATGTTGTGCTCGGAGTATCCCATCTCGTTGTAGAGGTTCTCGGTCATGTTTATGCGTGAGAACTTGTCGGCGATGTCTCTGAACGTCTTCCGCAGGAGTTGGAAGCTGCGTTGGCTGCCCCAGGTCTCGCGTATGGCCGCCCGCTTGTCGAAGTTGTCCATTGCGGAGCAGATGATGACGAGGAGGAACACTCGGGGCTCGGGGGTGGAAGACTTTCCTCTGCAGACGCCCTTCGGTTGGTTCAACAAGGTGACGTTGTCTGGCAGAACATAGGTCCTCGTATCTCTAGAGGTGTTGTAGGACCAACCGAGAACTGAGCCTGTGATAAAAAATTCAATTATTTTTTAAATATAGAGGGTTAGGTCAGTAAGTGGTAATATACAGATATTTATTAACATTTGTTAAAATGCTTGAGCACAAAAATACGCTATAAATCATGGGTCAGCAACGCTTTTGTTTTAAGAGGATCAATAAGTTCCATAGTTGTTAAGGTTTTCTTTCAAGATCTGTTGACCTTTTTTACTGATTATAGTCCTTAAAATATAGCTTGATTAAAATGACAACTGTCAAACTAATCTCATTAGTGATGGGAAATTACTGTTTTTTTTTTAAATTACTCGGATTAAAGATTTCTGTGCAATTGCTACAGGTTCAAGGGCGGTTTGAACCTGTAGCATGTATTTTTACCTGTATTTTCACTGTATTTTTAATCAACGTTTCGTGTTGACCTTCCCGGGAATCGAACCTGGAACCTCAAGCATGGTGGGTGAACACAACAACTACTACACGACGAGGCGGTCATATCTCCACTCAATTTCCTTATTCAGGTTTTTTACCCGAGAGCAGTTATCTGATTCAAAGATGACTTTGATATATTTTCTTCCCTCTTTGATATCTGTTACCTGGTCGCACTCCCGTTGGCTTGTAGGAGGAGGTGTACATGATGAAGACAAAGGCGAAGAAGGCTATGATGATGAACAGCTTCTGCGCCGAGCGGGGATACCTTCCCGGAGTCCACCTCGTGAGTGTTATGTTGTGGGGAACTTCCATCGGGATCTTCTCCAAGCTGAAAAATTACCGAAATTCAAATTGCACATCTATTATCGGCTAACACCGGACTCCCGGTTAGCACGGGAGATACATTCCAAGCAATACTGTGCTAAAAGAATAAGGAAAAATTAAAATTCAATTCAATTAAATTGAAAAATTAATTAATTAATATATAAAAAGAATTGTTTGCTTCAAATAGATAAAGATAAAATAAATAGTAGTATTTCTAGGTCTCAAAACGTAAGTACGCGACCTAGAACAGGTGGTAATATCTTAATTCCTAAATTAAAAACCACTACTGCACAACATCATTATACTTACAGAGGAATATTTTTCTTTAATGAAATGAACAAAGATAATAAAAAGTACAGTCAGGAATACAATATATTTAAGAAAGAAGTAAAAAAATACATCTATAATTCTTCTTTATGTAACACTGATTGAAAACATCGTTAATATCTTTTTTGTTATTTATTTATGTTATTTTAAAAATATTATTAATTAAAATAAAATAATCTATTGTAAGACGTCACTCCCCATTATGTACACAAGAATTGTTTATTTCTTTTACGTAATGGGAAACGTTAATGTAAATATATGTATTTGATTATTGTAAAAAATTGTATTTAGTTGTAATATTGTATTTTAATTTGTTATTAATAATTTTAAAAATTCTCTCAAAAACGGTCATTGCATTGGCCACGCCCCCAATACCTCACGATTCACGTAAATTTTGAACATTGTTTGTGACCGTTCAAATTTAAATAGAACATCCTCACGAATCTTGACGTCACAATTATCGAGGCCAAACATTTTTGTGGGGACATATTTTTTTTATAAAGTTATGTATAACAACATTTCTCCACAATATCCATAGAGATTTCATAAACACCATTGATTTTCCTAAATCCATTTCATATATTTTTATCAGTAAACGTAGCACGTGATATTTCCTTATTTATCAATTAATTATTTATATTTGTAACACAAGGAAACATTAGTTAGCGTATAATGAGAGACATCAAAGCACTTTTAGTAAACCTAGCTAGACAGCTTCTCTTAAATCTAATTTATTTTTTTATTTTTAAATAAATTTCATGAAAGGTACATGTTTTTAAAAAATTCTAAACATATTTAGTTTTACACATCTAGTAAATGTTGTCACTGTAACTCTCCAAAAAAAAGAGACTAAACTCTTGTGCTTGGAGAGTGATTTACACTGTTGTAGTGTTTTATTTATAAGAGTTTATATCATTTTAAATACGAGTACATGAGAAAAAAATTAAAACATAGGATATATATATTGTCTTCAAAGTGCTCATTGTAATTGCCCAATACTGGATAGGACAGACAATGTCAAATACTTAGGAGTTATTATTGATATAAATTTAAAGTGGAAACAGCAGATTGAAAATGTTACTAATAAACTTAAGAAATTAACGTATTTATTCAAAACAATTCGAAATATAATTAATGTACAGGAACTTTTAAAGATTTATTTTGCATTGTGCCAATCAATTTTGGAGTACGGTATAATCGGTTGGGGTGGTGCGAGTGACACAGTTTTAAATGGTGTATTGGTTGCACAAAAATCCATCATTAAAATAATACTCAGAGTCCCGATACAGACATCTACTGAAGAAATATTCCATAAATCACAACTTATGACACCAAAACAATTATACGCTAAAACAATACTCACTTATAGATTCAAACACTACTCTTACTCAAATGAAAGACATAACCCCCACAATACATCACATACAAATAATATAATCACTAGATCCTCAACACATAAACAACTTAAACAAATACAAACTAATACCACTTTCAGACAAAGGGATTTTGAGTATTATTCAATTAAAATCTATAACCTACTTCCACTATCTATTAAAGCAATTAGTAATGAGAAAATGTTTAAAAAGGCTATAAAAAAATGGATAGTGGAGCTAGGTAGAAGTAAAATGGATTGTCTCATTCGCCCATACCAATGCTGAATCAACTGCTCCACATCTGTATGGCTTATGTTAGGTTTTTGTTGTTTTCATTGTGTGTTTTGTAATATAAATAATATAGATGTATATAAATACCTTGTTTTTAAAACTGTCTGAATATTTGTTAATTATGTGTGTTTTTTAAGTGAGTCTTCTTTGTTTATTCTCAAATGTAATAAAAAAAAACTAAATTGTTAAGTGTCCTCGGCACGGGAAACCCCAGTGAGGTCACATTATTTTTATTATTAATTTATAGTTTGTAAGCGAAAAATATGAATAAATAAATAAATATAAAGAAAAAAACATAAAAAAATAATACATTCATACTAATTAAAATTTAATGTAGTTTTTAAACGTGTTTAAAAAATTTCTTTAGATCGACTTTATATTTATTTATCGATGTATTATTTTTAATAGTTTTTAGTTCATTGGGAAGATTATTATAATTTTTTACACCTTTGAAGACAAAGCTATTTTGACCATGACTTGTGTGGAATTTAGGAAAGTTTATATACTGTTGGTATCTGAGTGACTTATTCATCTCAAGTTCTTTTACTTTTTCTTCTTTATAAATTTGATTAATGGAATTTATTTTATAAAGAGTGTCTACTGTATGAACCTTAAATACTTTATACAGACTTTCCATATTGAATGTTGCGGGTTTCTTTAAAATTACTTTAATAATTAATCTTTGTACTATTTTAAGATGGTTTAATATATTGGCGTATGCACCACCCTACCCTACAATACCATATTGTAACAAAGATTGTACAATTGAGTAATAAGCTGTTTTTAAATGATTGATTTTTAAAATATTCCTTAATCTAATAAATATGCATTTACATTTTCTAATACGTTTAACTAGTTCACTAATATGGTCTTTCTGTTGAAATAAATTTAAATATGAATTAACTCCCTAGAGAGGAAATCCAGCCAGTCTGCAAGCATTCGGACATACTCAAACATTGTTGAATTAGAGCATTAAATTATATAACTAAGTTTCTTGATGTACTTTTTAAAAAATATAATAAAAAATATTTTAATAAAAACAAACTACTTTGAACAACGTCATTAATTCATATAAATCAACCAATGATAAGAGCTGTGAGAGATATCCGGTTTGCTCACCGTAAACGGACTAATCGACAGAACTGACAGAGAATATGCGAAAGAGAACCTCTGACCGACTCAACTGAACTTCCTCATTCTGACCGCGATGGGGTATGTTAGTTCATTAGCTTGTTAGTAAACTGGAAGAAACAAGTTCGTTTGCGAGTGCGGTGGTGGATCTGGCTTGCCCAAGTCGTCTCTTCTTCACACCGCCGTCCTGGAAGGGCGTCGATGACGATCTTTCGACTTTATTCGGCGGGACCAAGGGACGCGGGATTGACATGGGAGGAGGCGAGCCCGCTGGCTAGCAAATGGGTCTCCCGGAGGCGTCTGGTGATGTCCACATAATCCACTAGGGGCGGATGTGTAAAAAGAAAAGATACTGACTTGGAGACTAATGATTCTACCTGTGGATGTCATGGTCTTCGATTCGAATCCTCCTTTCGCCGTGGTGGCGATGCTCTGCCTGGTAGCGCCCTTCAGTCACCAGCAGCGGTACCAGCTCCTTGTTGACGTAGGGAAGCACCATCTAGCACCAAAAACTCATGTTAAGAAGAGTTATCTTGTAAAACCCCGATATATCAGGCGTGTGTTGTGTCAATGGCGAGTGATGTTTTTTTTAAATTAAGTAATAGTCAAGTGTACAAAAAATGTTCATTAATTTTTACCTACATGTAAGGACATAATATTTATACTTTTATTTATTTATTGGACACTTTATATACATATGCAATATATATATAAATGTACCAACCACTACACAACAAAGTGGATGTATCTTTCCTTGATTTCTGTTTTTAGGGTTTTTACCTGATCAGCCATCGAGTGGAAAAAACTTAAAATAAGGAAAAAAATTCAAGAAATAATTGTAGGAAACATTATTTACTCACCTCGAGTCGATGATTTGGACTCAGTTTACTAAAGAGGGGTCAAATAGGCCGGCGCCTTTTGGTGTGGTGGCTCAAAGAGGAATCCATATAGAAAGAGTCCCCACATTCTGCAAAAAGGGGTAAAATTTGTAAATCTTTACTAAGAGTTCGGTGCCTCAGAAGAAGGTACCAGCAACTGTCAAGAAAATTGAGCAATAGACAACAAACACGACAGGTTGGCAACCCAGAGGATCAGTGACGTAGGTAAATATATAAAAGCACCGAATCACTGATCGTTCTCTCTTCTCTACCTCTGCAGCTCGCCACCTACTACCAAGATCCAAAATCTTCGTGTTTTGAAATTATTGTCAAGCGCGAAGAAAAATTATAAAAATTCTAAATTCAGTGCTCATTTGTATTAGTAATATATATTAATATTCAAAGCATTAACTTTGTGGTGAAACATTTCACTAAATGTTATTAAATATTTGTATATAACCACTCACTGACTTTTCTATGTCTACCGGCTTTAAGACGTACCCGTCTCTTTGTCAGGACACCAATTAAACCAACAATCAAACCAACGTGTTAGAAGTCAGAAGTCGTTTAGAATATATTTCTCCAGTCTGGTCGCCCCATTATCGTGTAAATTCTGATTAACTCGAGCGCGTCCAGAAGAAATTTCTAAAATATACTAATTTTAAACTTTATTTATTTTATTTTATTTTATTTATTTACTTAAGTTAGTTAATATTACATTGTATATTAACTAATATATTTACAATTATAACAAATACTTATTAAATATTTCTTACATAACTACATTATTACAATAAACAACACATTTTTTTTTTAAATCCGTAAGTTTTCTTTCATTCTTCATACTTTCAGGCATCTCATCATACAGTTTTAACCCTTTATACATTAAGCTATTTTGTGATTTATATTCCAGCTGCTTTATTTTATTATAATCAATTGTTGTCTTCAGCAAATCTTTTAAGACTTTCTGATAGAAGAATCCTAACTGACCTAATATTACTTTTTAAGGTGATCAACTCATTAATTGACTGTCCAGATTTGCTGGAGTTGGTGTGTTTCCGTGTACCTGGTCGACATACCCGCCACAGATCTCCTTTTTGTTCTGCAAGTTCTAGAACCAACTATCACATGCACTCGCCTATCCCCAGGCTCCATATATATGGCAATCAGTATGAGGACAAGGCTGATATATTTGGTTCTGGACTTGATACTTATAAAACGAGTCTGATTTCTTTTTTTCTCTCGCAATATTATTCTTAAACTTTTCTTTATATTTAAAAATGTTTTCCCTTTTGTGGTTTTTCATATTTATGTATTTATTTCGTTAATATTTTTGGTTGCTTATGTGTATTTACCTACTTGTTACTATTGTTATAGTTATGCAATTTTATAATTTTTTGTTATGTTTTTATATATGTATTTTATTTTGTTTTCATATTTATGTTCAATATATGTTAAAGGCAATTTATGGCGTTTATGTAAAATAAATAAACATGCAAAACCCACTATACACCTTCACCATAGTTGTTGCACAAAAATATAAAACCAACACGACATGCATTTTAATAAGCACATGCGCTGATTAGGACAAACATGCACTGATTAAATTATGAAAATATTCTCTTGTTTGAGAATTAATGAAAAAACTAGAGACAAAAATTTTACCAAATGATATCAAACCCGCTTTTTATACAAATAACAATATTGGTAAATTATAGCTTAATAAAAAAGACAAAAATATTTAAATTTATTCCAACAAAGAGGGAAAACTGTTGGAATAAATTTAAATATGAACAACTCCCTAGGGAGAAGATCCAGCCAGTCTGCAAGCATTTGGACATACTCAAACATTGTTGAATTACTACCTGGTAAAAGAAGAAGTATAAAAATTGGGAAATTGTTTTCAGGCGTTGCCTAGTAGGTGATTTGGTTCAGCCGGATGAATCTCACCAACATCATAAAGGTTTCAGCTCCTTTACTTCACAAAAGTCAACAGATGGAAGAGTTGAGGAAATGTGGATGTTCAAACATGGGCAGAATGGTGAATGTTACACAGTGTGCAAAGTGGCCACTTAAACCAGCCAATGACAGGTCGTAAGCCCTGTAAATGCCTAGACTTCCATATTCCCTTCTCAAAAACGTTTTCCCTCTCTGTTGGAATAAATTTAAATATGAATAACTCCCTAGGGAGAAGATCCAGCCAGTCTGCAAGCATTTGGACAAAAACTAAATTATTATGAAAATAAAACTTTGTTTATAATGAATAAATGTTTATAATGAAGTGTTACGAAGTGAATGCTGATTCAATTAAAAAAAAAAAAAAATAAAAACTAAATTATTTATAATTGTAATCTTGTTATTGTAAATTTGTTATTCCATATTATGTATGTGTATAATATTTTTTTTATTTTGTATTATATACCTACTAAATATATGAAAACTTGCAATGTTCCCAATAAATTAAATTAAAATAAAATAATATTATAAAATCTGAATGTATTTTACAGTTGACATTAAACATGAATGAAACCTGTGTAAAACACCAATGTAGAATTTCAACAATAATTTTCAAAATAAACCTGTATAAATGAAATCAATATTTTTATAATTATTACATTAATTTTAAAGTCATACCCTTACAAATGTTTTTAAATAATGGAAGGTTTTTCCCCAATATAACCAAAATATTCCTCTAATATACTCAGTATACCCTAATTGAATTTTAATTACTCTACTTATTTTGCTTGTATAGAAATCCACAAACATAAAATAGCAATTATTTTTAGTGTATAAGGAAACATTGTAAATATTTAAGTTAGTTTGTTTGAAAATGTCCTAACAAGACGAAACGCATCACAATATACCCTTTGTATATTTAATAAAAAATAAAGTAGAATTACAATCCAATAAACTTGTTTTATTTTGGATACATTACCAAATTGTTATAAATAGTTTGTCAACGCGTTGTCTGTGTAAAATAGAAGATTCTGTCTCGTCAGTCTAGTTGGCACGCGGAATGGAAGTCTTTCAAGCATCTGCTCTAATCTTAGAGGAAACAATTGTATTATTTATTAATTTGTATAAAAATAACTGGTCTAACATTATTCTTCGATTTTTAAGAGAGTTTATTCCATGGCATTGCGTACTCACATATAAAACTAACACGCTTTCAATTTACAGTATGAAATCAAATAAATAATCAATTTTCTTTTTAGCGAGTGTATCCCGTTACACATAATCTAATTACTCAAAATCTGACCATCAAAACTTGTGACCAGCATTAACTGTAGTTGTGATAAATTAATTTTAATTTTAATGAACTTCACTGTCTAATGAACACACAGAACGGAGCATTGTTACGGGCGGAAAAAAAAATACAATAAAATCGGGCTGTTATTTCAAAATTTCAACTATAAATCGTTAATCGGTTCGTACGTTTTACGTAACCTTCAAAAGCCTGCCATGGTTTGTGGTTATTTACGCTCGACTTCACAGCGCTCGCGCTCGTCAAATGACGCTAAAAGGTTGACTTACATTTTATTTTCGTGTACCCGCTTGGACGAGGGCGCATCTTTCTGTTTATTTCAATTCGGCCATCGACTGCGAGATAAATAATACCGAAAACCGAATCTTGTATTTTCGCACATAACACATAAAAATTACGCACGGCAAAGTGACAGTTCGAAACGGAAATCTGCAGGAATCTGCTTTACCGACAGATTTACGAGGGAACTTGAAAAATTATTTCATTGCTAAAACGAGTCAGGGTTCGAAAATATCATGATCCATAGTTATTAAAGGTACAGAAATTTCGGGAAAATTCGCTCAATATATGAAATAAAACTCCTTTTTTAAACAGTCAAATTTTCTATTCAATGCTAATTAAAAGCTAACATTGTTGTAATTTTTTTTTCCCAATCAAGAATCTTTAAATAATTTGTGTATTCTGCAAGTTTAATATAGGAGAAAAAACCCACACTGGGGTTAATACATTCAAAATATAGTATACTTATTTGTATTAAAAAATAAGCTGGAATAATCGACTAGTTTCTTGGATCACCGCAGGCGCTGGGGGCGCTTTATTAAAATTTATATTTATATTAGGATAAAAATACAAACAGTGGAAATGATTTAAAATAAATGTTAATTATTTATTTGTTTTTCTGTAAATAAAGTTACAATAAACCATTATTATGGTTAGTCAAATATAATGGTAAGCTGCGCAGAATCGCTTCTATACACGGTTCGCCCCTGGTAGCAATATTACCTCTAGATTTTTTGATTTTTGAAAAAAGACTCGATAATCTTGCTATTTTGCTAATTATATTATAGATGTGAGTTGTCTATGACAATTGTCTATATATTGTTAGTCTCTTAAATGTTCTTCATCTCTGCTGTAAAATGTTAATATAAACAGCTCCCCAGGGAGTTGATTCCAGTCCTTGTCTACAAAAATTTGGACAAACTCAAAATATTGTTGATAAATTACCCGGTCCATGAAGAAGTTTAGAAAATGAAAAAATAACATTTTCAGGCGTTGCCTAGTATGCAGGTGAAATAATTCAATTAGATGAATCTCACCAGCATAAATAAAGGTTTCAGCTCTTTAACTTCACAAACATCAACAGATGAAAGAATTGAAGGAATATAGATGTTCTGTGTAAATCTGAGACAAGCATAATTGATAAGATTAAGAAAGGGTCTCTGAGATGGTTTGGTCACGTAGAACGAATGGACGACGAGAGAATGGTAAAACAAGTATATATGGCAAAAATGAACGGCAACGTTAGACGAGGACGACCAAGGAAGACGTGGCATGATCAGATAAACCAAAATCTTAAGTCTGGTCATGTCAAAAGCAGACAGAACCGAAGGGCATGTATGACAAGATGTATGAATGTGGAAGAGGCTAGGATTGTATGCCAGGATAGACGTGTGTGGCGGTCCATTCTCTCTGCCTACCCCTACGGGGAAATGGCGTGATGGTAGTAGTAGTAGTAGTAGTAGATGTTCAAATATAGGCAGAATGGTGAATGTTACACAGTGTGTAAAGTGGCCACTTAAACCAGCCATTGACAGGTCATAAGCCCTGTAGATGCCTAGAGTTCTATATTACCTTCTCTTAAATGTTCTTCATCTCTGTTGTAATATGTTGTTAGAAATCTACACCAAAAACGGAAAATTAATTATTGATGCCAAAATAAACTAAACCTACATACAAACCTACCTGCCTAAATAATAGCGTAATTCAAAACCGTCTCTGAATCTTGCAAAAACAGATTTAAATTAAATGATTTGATAACGCAAACTAAGCATTCTCCATTGAGTTGGTGAATCATAATTAGAAATCTCACAAGTTTTTCACAAATATCTCAGCAACTCCTTCAATCTCGACTTCTATGTTCTCCATCTCTGTTACAATATGTTGAAAATTATTAAATTAACATATATTTGAATAAACATCTGGATAACACGCTTAATAGTATATAAGTCTATGCAATATCTCGCAGCAGTCTCCCGGAATGGTCTCTTCCCTTAGACAAAATTCAAACTAGTTTAAATTTATATTTTCTACAGCTATCTAAATAAATACATTACTATTATTATTATTATTATTATTATTATTATGGATTTTCGTAATATAATACCTCAAGGACGCTTTACAGTGATTCTATAGATAAATAAATTTAATTGAAGCTTTTAAATTTGTTATTTAATGAAAACAATTTATTTTGCTGTCACATGCTACGGATTTATTCTAATGATTTAGAGAACAAGTGGGTTTTAAGTTTTTTTCCGAAACATCACTTCACTTTCACAGCCTCGCACCTCTGCTGGGAGAGCATTCCGTGCCATAGGGCCTGCGACCGCAAATGCGCGTTCACTAAACTTAGTGCGCTGTTTGCGTAGAGGTATAATAACTTTTCCTCTCGCCGTATACGTAGCTGATCCAAGCGTGAGACGCCTGTCAGCTAGTTCATCTGGATTGCATAGTTCCCTTAGATATTCCGGAGCAGAGTTGTGCAGTGACTTATACATAAGCCAACAGAGTTTGTATTCGACCCTCTGTGGAAAACGTAGCCAGTGTAGTTCCCGAAGTAATGGAGTGATTTGACTGAACTTAGAGATTACGAAAATAAGTCTCGCTGCAGCATTCAATACATACTGTAGGCGATTCATTTTGTTCATTGGTAGACCTGCATACATAAATTACGTACATTACATAAATAAATAAACAAGAATTGAGTACACACATTCTAAATAGATAAGTAGGTACTGCATGTTACAAATCAAACAGCATTATCAATAATATTTAACAATTGCAAAACCCCTATGTTCACAGCATAATTTGTGATAGATGCTTAGAATTCCTTGCTTTAAAATTCAACATGGAAATATCCACTGATAAAACCAAAAGCCTCACAATATCAAAAAACCTGGTGAAATGTTAGCTAGTTGTGGATAGTAAAATCTTGGAGCAAGCATAAAAAGTATCTCAACAGTAGCAAAGGTACATTCGTACATTCTGCGTTTTAGACTTTCGCACGGTAGAAAAGCTCTTTCCTGACCAGGGCTGGTATTCTGAATGGTATAGCGCACAAAGAGATCGCTTTGTTAGCGTGCGTGTAGTACGTAATTAATACGCGCCAAAAATGCGTTTTCTACGCGCTTTTGCCTTCAAAATACCACCGCTAGGGTTCTATTTTAGACACTCTCGCGGCCGTAGAATACACTTTTATAGCGCATATTTAGTATGTAAGGACGCGAGAGCGTTCGGAATAACAGCGCTGAGCTTGGAGGGCGAACTATCACGGGGATCCGTCACACTAGATCCTCACAGGTCGCAGTGACGTCAGGAGCTTGTATAGCACTGACCCCCACTTTTTCATCTTCATCTGTATATATCAAGACGGTATCCTTAACTTCACTTTGTAAAGCGCCCTTGAGGTATTATATTACGAAAATGGCGCTATATAAGTTATCCATAATTATTATTATTATTAAAGGTGTTTTGTACAATAAAACTCTGAATCAAATTAACAAGTCTGCAGCAATATCAGGGTGCATCTGAAATACCATGTGGAAATAATAAATAAAATAGGACAGAATTCGTTAGTTAAGTATATCTTGATGAAAAAGCTTGTATAGCTTTGAAACCAGTCGGTAGAAAAAAAAAAGTAGTTAAAAACAAAGTAGTTTTATTTATTTTCCTATAATGATTAATCACAATGTTAGAAATTTTACATTCATTTACATTGTTAACTTATACATTGGTGACTTGTTTTTCAAAATATTTTATGTTATCTGTTAACTTAATGAGGAAGATCAGTGCCAGGAGAAATTGGATATGATTTTTTTATTAAAAAGAAGTAAGAATACAACACGTCTTGCAGCTACTAGGCGCATGGACAGTTGGAATTCTAGATCCCATTTACAAAATTTAGGTGTTTTACAGTTGATAACATCTACATATGGAATCTAGATTACTATTCATCAAGCAGCTACAAAGCGCACGGCGAGTGAAATTTTAGCAACTTAAAATGATATCAATAAATGTACAAAAAATAAACATAAACATCTTAAATGAACACTTGACAAATTTACAGAGTAGTAAATTTGTCAAGTGTTCATGCCGAGAAGTAAGCAATTAAAAACTAAACAAATAAAGCACTGTTTTAACATTGTGATTACAAAATAAAGGTACATGTCCGAAGAATAGCTTCGGTAGATACAACCGCCATGTGGCCTTTCGGCTGCTTGATAATTCCTGGAAGATGGTATTAATTACAGAGGGATGATGCCCATTGTTCCAACGACTTGGTGTCCATTTTGGTCCTTATTATTTCGTTTTATGAGACACAACATTCCTGTTCAATTATTTTTTTTGTTTATATTAGAAAGTAGGTATTTAATATAATATTATGTATTTATCAATAATTGTAAGTTCACTTTTAGTGGGTAATCCAGAAACCCAAATAACGTCTGGCACTCATTAATCCGGCTAATTGGAGTTTTACTGTATTCTTATTTACGCATCGTTAAATTATTCACATTCTAAAAGTGTTATTTCGAACCGTGTAAAAAAGGTTTCGGTGTAATAATAGTGCATAAATAGTTTTTAGCAGGTAATTAAAATAATTAACTTAGTAATATAAAGATATGAACAGAAGTCTCAAATTCAAACTTACCAGTTGTAAAACTCATTGTAGCATCGCATTTTTTAAAGTTGTAAAACTTTTTAAGAAAAAGTTTCAACTGTAAACAAAAGTTATTTAGGTACTTAAAACTGTTAACGCAAACTAGGTAACGACGAACCACACATTTGTGAACCACAATGTAATTAATTACTAGGCCGAGAGTTCGTTTTGCACAATAAATATGCTATTAGTATGCTAATTACCAGCGTTATTTAATAACACAAAACTATTTTAGGAGGGAATCTGCCGATGGGCGCTCAATAAAGCGTTTCTTTTGGCTTATTTGTATACATAACAAACAGGTTTGTATTTCGCAACACTTTTAAACATAACACAACACAGTATGATGAATTTCAAAAAATATCACAGTTCACAGAAGCAAATATTTACTTCAGTCTTCAGTAAAGTTTGAGATTAAAGTACATATAACCACAGATTATATTTATAAATGAGTGTGACAGTTGACAGCAGTGATGCGCATAGAGATGCATACGATATATCGTTAAAAAAATATCGGATAAAGTATCGATAATTATTTTTCTTTTTAAAAAATCGATTCTGACAAAGAAATTAACAGGTAGGCAAACGCGCTGACCATTACACCACGAGGCCGACAACCTCGACAATATTAAAAATAGTGAATAGTAAACATGTAGGAAGGCTGCACTTTGAAATTAAGCTAAACTACAGATGTGTGGTGCACGACGCAGGTAAAATGCCTTGCGAACACCCTCGCCCTATCCATCCAGACTATCGTGATCACCGGATAAGCGGGGGTACGTATTAGCAAGGCCCTTTTGCATTTTTTTTTTATCATTTAGTCCTTTTAATTTTAGCAAAATAGATTTCATTTTGATGTGTTTCTTTTTTGGGTGATACTGTGGATGTTGGATTTGTTCCGACATTTCAGCTACCATTGCAGGAGCCATCTTCAGGGTAAACTGAGAGCCGAAACATCGGAACAAATCCAACACACACGGTATCACCCAAAAAAGAAACATATTGGTAACAGTGACCGTGAAAACCTTCGCGCCTATTTAGATTTCATTTTGTTACTTTCTGTATAACTTCCATATAAATCAATTAAAATTTTTATGTAGAACAACACTATCTTCTTTGAAACATTCAGAGGAATTCTGAATCATTCCACAACAAACCACTTCAAATATTTTATTATTATTTTTCCCTAGCAACAAATGAACGGATTTTTTAAAAAGGAATGACCCACTTAGCCTCTTTTTTCTAGGGCCTTGTCCGCAGGTGGGAAAGAAAAGATATGGAAGGAAGTTATTGATAATACACTACAACACCCAGACCAATTGAGAAAAAAATATTTATTGGATTTTCTTCTTGCAACTGGTGGGAATCAAACCCGTGACGCCAGTTTCAAAGTTAGCCGTTTAACCAACTGCGCTACAGCGCCTGTCAATCGGTAATCAATTATTCAATGATAACTGAATAACTCAGCCAATCGATTATATACATCACTAACTGACAGCCGATCGTGATCGTGACTCACAAATGCACATAACCGTAGTAAAAAAGGCACGGTTTGTTCGTTTCAATGCTGTAACTGACATTGGTACCTACTTTATATGAGAATGACGTATGTACAAAAAGTAGCGAAAAATTGCATTCCCTTACATTGCAACACCAAAATATTATTTGACAGATAAAAAGAAATTAATCGAACATACGTATAAATTATTGGCCAGTTTCAAATTGCATCAAATAAACAGCCCGACAACAACCTTTATCAGTAAAAGTGAATTGACAAAACAACTTTATAAACAAGAAAAAATTTAGACAATATAAAAAATAAATAATGGCAGCCTCGTCAGCGCGATCTCAGGCACTTTCATTATACAAATTATTAGTAAGGGAATCTCAAAAAATATCCTCATATAATTTTCGGTATGTATTATAATTTATTTCCTCCTGTCTTTTTGTATACCTCATATTTTTCGGTTGGCAAATCATTTCATTATTTTGCTTATTATTCATTTTTTCAGAATGTACGCGCTTAGAAGAATTCGCCATGGTTTTAAAGAGAATAAAGGCATATCCGACAACGAAGTATTAGAAAAAGAAATAGATTTTGCAAAAAAGAATCTTGATCTTATCAAACGACAGGTTAGTTTTATTTTATATTTATTTATTTAATCCAATATAAAATACAAATACAAAATAAAATGTTTATGCAATAGGTACATTGAATATAATTATATTTGTAATTATGGATGTAGCCACTCCTCTGACCCATAGGCATGTTTCGGAATGTCAGTGTATTATTTATTTTATACATAATTGTACATACTTTCACATTAATTGTTGTGTAAAAATTCAAAAGAAATATAATAAAAGATTCTAAAACATACCTACCTCAATAAAACGGGAAAAGACTTTCAAGAACCTAAAATTATATTCTGACATACATAATGTATACAATAATAATAATCTGATACAATAATATTAATAGTAAACAAAAAATCCCACAAAGGCACGGCCTGTTCGTGGGTATACAAGAAAATGTTAATTAATTTTTGCTCCTATAATAAATAGACAGTTATAATATTTTTGTGTAACAAGAAAGAGAAAATAAAATATTCTTTAAAAGATTATATGGTATTTTTTTTATAGTAATTAAAAGGAAATTAAAAATATTTCTTATTATTAAAGGTTAACAAAATATATCATAGAAAAAAAGAGTTCATATCTTTAGTTTGAATCCAGGATAATGCGTGTTTTTTAAAAGAAGAAAAATTTTGAATGTTTGGAATCAATCAAATGAAAAGTAAATAAAGAATTAAAAAATTTTGGGCCTATAAAATATGCATGTCTCTGTGCGAGCCTCGTTTTACAATGTGGTATTTCTAGCACACGATTCCTTCTTTAACTTGATCTATTTGAATTACTTGTAAATAAATTTTGGTTCTTAAATATGTATTTTAAACATTGAAAACGATATATTTGTCAACTCAACAATGTTTTGAGTATGTCCAAATGTTTGCAGACTGGCTGACGTTATTTAGATCTTAATTTGTTGCAACAGATAGAAATACTCCCTAGCGAGGAAATCCAGTCAGTCTCCAAATATTGGGACGCACTCAAAACATTGTTGAAATAAGAAAAATGGGAAAATTGTTTTCAGGCATTGCCTGAACTGGTTAGGCAGATTGGTGAATGTTACACAGTGTGTAAAGTGGCCACTTAAACCAGCCAATGAGAGGTCATAAGCCTTGTGAATGCCTAGACTTCCATACTCCCTTCTCAGAAATGTTTTACCTCTCCGTTGCAACAAATTTAAAGAAGTTTTTAATTCAAATTTAACTGTTCAGTTAACTTTGCTAGAAATATTTTAGTAAGATTTCAATGTGATTCCAATTCGCTGTATTATTTTAAAAGCAATCAAATCTGGCACTGGTAAATCCGGGTAACTGGAGTTTTACTGTATTCGTAATTAATATTTTTATTTTCTTTGATTTCAGGCTCTGATAGGAAACATGTACGCATCAAATAAACTAGTTATAGAAAATGAAGACAAGTAATGCAAATTAAAATATTTAGTTAACATAAGCTCTGTTGGCAATTTCTTAAAATATATATTCTTAGTGAATAAACATTTCTAATAAACTGTTAGATAAATCTAAAAGGCATTTTTATTTATTTAAACCATGTGCTTGGCAGGGGCGAATCGTTCAAATAAGTGATTATGTACAGTTTACCATTATATTTAACTTTCGATAATAATGTTTTATAGTAACTATGTTTATGGGAAAATCAATAAAATAGTTTTTTATTATAAATCACTACCTCCGTTTAAATATTCCAACAAAAAATATCTATGAAGTGCGCCCAGCAGTGAACGATGAAACTAGCTGATTACCTCAGCTTATTTCTCGATACAAAATAAGTACGCTATATTTTACATCTTTAACCCAGTTGCGGTTTTTTAGTACTAAAACTAGCTGCAGATTACAAATATTATTTGAAGATTCTCTATTTGGAAACTAGTATTTCAACCATTATTTCCGAAGGACTATTTTTCTTTGACAGGATACCGTTGGCATATTATGTATCACATAGGACATGTGGCGTTTGCAGTGGCCGTTTTTAGCATTATTTGTTTGAAGAAAAATCGGCCAGTGCTCAGTGTTGACATTTAAATCATAATGGAAATATCTGCTGAATGTCATTGTGGTATTTTTTAATTAATTTTTGTACAAGTATTGTATCAAAATAGTGTAGAACAAAGGGTATATTGCGTGGTTAATAATAATTGTTCGAGTTGATTTTCACAGAACCACAGAAAAAATAGACATTTATAATTATATAACTTGCATGTATATTATGTACTAATATGTAGGTACAAGTTAATGAACATTTTTTGTAGATTACCTATTAAAAAAATCACCACTCGCCCTGGTGCTTAGTTCTATGATACAACTTTTACAATTATTATTATTGTTATTGTGGATAATTTATAAAGTGCCATTTTTGTGAAAATCACCTCAAGGGTGCTGCACAGTAGATATCCCAGCACGTCTTGCAGCTACATAGCGCATGGACAGTTGGATTTCTAGTTCCTTATTTCCAATTATAATTCAATTTAAAAACATAAAAGAGATAGATTACAGCATGTCTTGCAGCTACAGAGCGCATGGGCGGTATAAACCTTATCTCCTTTACATTATTTAAGAATTAAATTTTGGTATTTCTGATTATTTTTTCAAAATTGTTTAAATTCGTAAAATTGATAAAATTCTAAACACTATTTACGGATTTTAAGTTTGAAATAATTTGATAGTTTATGACCATAGAATTAAGAATAATCCAGAAACCGCGTATGCACATCAAACAGAAGGCGACTGAACTACTCATAAATAAGTAGGTTTATGTTTTGACCCATTAGTTTCTTAGTAGACATCGCTCAGTACGCAACTCCTGATTCGAATTCAACTATGCCGCGTTGTGTCTTTTTAAAGTGTAGAAATACTGTTAGGATCTTAAAGAAACAGGATGCAATCACATTGCGTGTGTAATTAACAAATGAATGTGTATGTAACAAATGCATAAGTTAAAAATTAAATTATTTTTCCATCTGTCAGATTATCGGAGAAACAAAATGAACATTTCGTTAGTGTTGCTGGCCTGGGGTAGTAAATTTATTACCCTACTTTGCTCGTCTAATGAGAACTAATAAAAATTGGATCTCGGATGAAACAACTCTATTGTGGACATTTGACCGACATTATCTTTAAAACATCAAATATTATTTAACATGATGCACCGAGCTGTACAGTTATATTATAAGGAAATACCATTGGAAATAAGAGAGCAAAATAATATTTTTTCATTTAAATGTCAATTAAAAAAACATGTGTTTAGCAGATAAATTTTCGTGTTAGCTTTATAGAAGTTTTCTTTTTAAGTGTACGTATATCGTTTGAAAAATGTTAAAAATTAGTATATGTTTTAATAATAATTAGATATAAGTTAATATTAGGACATTCATTTATTATGTTTGTACTATTTAAAGAAAAAAAAAAAAAAAAAAACATTTGTTTTATGTAAAATAAAATTTGTTGTATATTTTAAGTTTAAAGTTCATTAATTCAATTACTCTTATAAAATTACCTTTTTCTTATCTACTCTGTTGTGTCAATCAATATTTCCGCGTGAACAATAAAATTTTAGAGAACCTTACATTTGCGTTATAATTATATTTTTTCCCGTCGTGCAACATCATGCGGCGGCATCACGAATGCGCGCGGCGAAGGAAGGGCATAGTGGGGGAATTATTGGACACAGTCCGATGTATTCAAATATGATTCTACACTCCTTCTTGACTATTCTTAATTCTAGGTTTATGACATTTACTTCAACGGATGGCTTGCTGCTACAAAGCGCATTGACTACTCTGAGACATTTACTATACACCATTGGATGCAAATACAGGCAAGGAATTTTGAGGAAGGGAAAATAAAAACAGCAGAAAAAAATAATAAGAATTTTTATTACACTACCATGTTAAAAAAACTGTGGTGTTATTTTCAAACATTTTTACAGTGAGGAACTTCAGCCCTACGGGAAATTGGATACAAAAAATGTTTTCTTACGCGGGGTAAAAATTAGAGCATTAAATTGCACGGCAAAGTTTCTTGAAAATGTACAGAAAAAATAATAAAAAATATTTTGATAAAAACGCACTACTTTAAATGACGTCACTGGTTCATGTGAATCAACCTATGGTCTGAGAGCTATGGAAGATTTCCGGTCTGCTTGTCGCTTCTGGGCCAATGGGAAGAACTGAATGAGAATAAGCGGAAATGAACCTCTGACGTTACACGCAGAGTTATTTCAGAAATACAAAACTTTGAAAAATCGTAGTGCCGATAATACGATATATAAAAAGTTTAAAAAAAAAATTGACTTAGTTTAACAGTCTATTGACAAATAAAAAATTTAAAAAAAAACCACTGAACTTCCTCATTGTATAATGGCGGAACCTTTTTGAGAAGGAAATAGACCGTCACATTCCTTTCTTAAAAGGGTTCTCAGTCACTGTTGAAACATTCATCAATATTTTCTTGTTTATCTCTTAACCACTCTGAAAATGTGACTCACAATACTCTAAAATTGTGTATAAAGATGACGTAGGACTTCAGCTGGTTGCTGGCGCTCTTGCACAAGAAATTTGATAAAAACATCCATGCAATATTTTGAATTTAAATACATGATTGTAAGAACCAACAACAACAACATACCATCACGCCGTTTCCCCGTAAGGGTAGGCAGAGAGGATAGAACGCCACAACACTATATTTGCATACAGACCTCGCTTCCTCTACATTCATACATCTTCTCATGCACGCACGCACGCAGATTATTCCGACTTTTGACATGTCCATCTTTAAGTATTTGTTGGATTTGGTCATGCCATGTCTGTCTCGGTCTTCCTCTATTTCTGCATCCGTCAACATTCGCATTGTAAATATTCTCAGCCGTTCTTTCGCTGTCCATTCGTTCTACATGTCCGAACCAGCGCAGAGCTCCTTTCTTGATTTTGTCGATAATGCTTGTCTCAGCCATACATAATGTACGGATCTCAACATTTGTGCATCTATCGTACATAGTTTTACCACACATTCGCCTGAGAGATCGCATATCGACAGCATTCAGCCTACTTTCATCCCTGTTTTTCCAAGTCCATACTTCGCTCCCATACATCAGGGACGGGACCAGGACTCCATTGTGAACTGCCAATTTTGCCTCTTGTGACAAGCATTTATTTGCCAAGGTTGATTTAAGTGCACCGTTCACTCTGTTCCCGGCACTCACCCTCCTTTCAATATCTTTCTCAGTCATTCCATCCCTAGTGAACATACTTCCCAGATACACAAATTCCTCTATTAACCTAAGAACCTATTTGTTTTTTCCAGATTGGTACACATTTTTATGATTAATCTGTCAATGAGAAAGTTCAGTGCTTTATAAATATTTTGAAATTCCCGCAAAAATGGTTCATTGCATCCACACCTCTATAGTCCTTGAAATGTAGCTTGATTAGAATGACAGTTATCAGCAAAAGTGACGACGTAACTTTGTAGTAACGTCTAAGGAGTGATTTATATTGACACACGAAAAATCATTCATACCTGACATGTTCATTTATTTTTTTTATACAATGCTTGACATATAAATCAATATAAATATATTAAATCAGCTTTAAAACTAAAAAAAAAAACTAAAATAAACCTAATTATTAACGACGTTCTTACAAGGTTACATCGTTTTGCAAAAACGTTAGAGATGGACAATTGATCAATTTGGTAATTTATCCAAAATAAAACAATTTTATTGGTTTGAAAACGTCCTAACAAGACAAAACGCGTCACAATATACCCTTTGTATATTTTATAAAAATAAAGTAGAATTATAATCCAATAAACTTGTTTTATTTCGATACATTACCAAATTTAATATGGAATTCTACCAATTGTCTGCATACACCATAAATAAATTGATCAATGTAAATTGATCGAATAAAAAAATAATTAATTTGTTTTGTTCATGAAAAAAGTATAAATGTCATATTTTTTGGTGAATAATTGTTTTAAACACACTATAATAGGCTTGTTTTTGCGTTTTTATATCAATTTTCGGAAACAGAGTTTCATGTTTGCATGAAAAAACTGATCAAATCGATTAGATCGGTACATGATCAGTAATTTCCCATCACTATTAACATTAGTTTGACAGCTGTCATTGTAATCAAGATTTATTTTAAGGACTATAATACATCACGATCCGGTTAAATTTTAAACTTTGTGACTTTGAAATTTAAATAGAACATCGTCACAATAGCCGAGGTCAAACATGTCGCATTTTTGTGGAGACAACAATTTTATTTTAAAAGTTATGTATGAAAACATTTATCCACAACATCCATATTGATTTTGAAAATACAATTCATTTTTCTACATCCATTACACATATTTATAGTATGTGATATTTCCCTATTTTGAAATTATTCCAACTGTGACAAAGTTTTCATCGGAGGGTTTTGCTGATTTGTGAGTTGACTTCCCGGAAAACCGAAATCTATCACAACACTATCATTGGTTTATCCGAGTGAACTTGTGATGTAGTTAATTTTTAATAAAATCAGTTTTATTATTGTTTTCATACATTATTGTTAACCTTTCCAAAAACTGTCCTAAAAACACCCTCGAGTTAAGGTGCTGTGTAGTCACTACACATGAATAAAATAAGAGATTTAAAAAGGGAAAAATAAAATATTTATAGGGAATGAATTAACCATAATTTAATTCAAAGATGATAATATTTCAAATCTAACTGCTGAAAACATGAAAAAAACATTGGGTATCGCTAACGACTCGGGCGAAACGTGCACCCGCGCCAACTTTCCGAGAGCCACTGAGTAGCTATATAGTACTGGACTACGTGACTGACTGGGAGTATACTGATGATATTTGTAATTTATCCCCGATTTCCGATAAAATGTTTTTTTTGTGCCTATTAAGCACTTATTATTTAATAACAAATTATTTCAGTCGATACGTAAATGTGTAATGGAGGAATGCTGAAAATCTAAACCCAATATTGATTATATTTATAAAGATATTATGGTTATTAGACGCAATGTGTACTACTACACATCACCGGGGAGGGAGGGTTAAGAAACTTCACCATACAATTAAATTCGCTGATTTTTACAGCATGCAAAAAATCATTTTTTGTATCCAATTTCCCGTAGGTCTGATGTTCCTCATTATACGTCATTGAGTAAAGCAATGCTGTGTTGAATACCTGAAACCCACCTTTTTCCAAACCATTTGGATCATCTTAGCATCTACTGATAAAATAAATCTTTTGCTTAAAGTTCTATATAAAATCAAATAAAATATCTTTTAAAAGCATAACTTCACCGCGTAAAGCGCCCTCGAGGTATTATTTTACTAAAATGGCGTTGTACAAGTTATCTGAAATAACATTACATATATACATATTGAACTTTTGGCATTTTAAAAATGTAAAAAATATATTACAACAACAACAAACCATCACGCCGTTTCCCCGTAGGGGTAGGCAGAGAGGATAGAACGCCACATCACTCTATCTTGGCATACAGACCTCGCTTCCTCTACATTCATACATCTTCTCATGCACGTACGCCGATTATTCCTACTTTTGACATGTCCATCTTCAAGTATTTGATGGACTCGATCGTGCCATGTCTTTCTCGGTCTTCCTCGTTTTCTGCATCTATCAACATTTGCATCGTAGATCCTTTTAGCCGTTCTTTCGCTGTCCATTCGCTCTACATGTCCAAACCAACGCAGCACCCCTTTCTTGATTCTGTCAATAATGCATGTCTCAGCCTTACACACTTCACGGATCTCGACATTTGTGCACCTATCATACATCGTTTTTTAAAAAAAAAATATTTACAATTTTAAAAAACCCGTTAGGGTTACATTAGAAATTTTATATTGTCTAGTCATTTTATGTCTCGTCTAGTCTAGTTAGTTCAGTCATCATGTGCTTTTTCAGATTGATTTTAAATTTGTCTCCAGTAAAAGTTTTCAAGTAGTAAGGTAGGTCGTTGTAGTGTTTAAGTCCATTATGTAGTATTTTTGACTGTCCTGTGTTTGTCTTTGCTTTTTCAATATGATAGTGTTGTTGTTGTCTGGTGTTATATTTGTGTATGTCAGCATTTTTGACTAATATTATGTCGTCGTCTTGTATGTTTCCCAGTGTTATTTTGTGCACAATTTTTAAGGTCTCAATTTTAGTCAAGTAGTTTATGCCAAACTGGTGTGTTTTTTTGTACAGTTCAGTCGTAGAGGTCAGGTAGGGTAGGTTGTATGTTAGTTTAAGAATTTTATTTTGTTGTCTTTGTATTCTTGTTATGTCTGTCTTGTTACCAGTTCCCCAGAAGGCGATCATGTAACTCAATTTACTTTTGACATAGGCTTCGTACATCATAATTTTTTCCTTTCTTGGTATAAAATCTTTAATTTTGTAGAAGAGGCTATGTAGTGATGCCATTACTGTAATTGTCTGTCCATTGCGAGTCCTAGGTAAGTCACATGTTCTAGTTCTTTAAGAGTTTCGTTGTTTATTTTTATGTTCATGTTGTGGTTCTTCTTTTGTGTTTGGAAATGTATTATATTGCATTTCTTGGCATTTAGTGTTAAGAAGTTTTTGTTTGTCCATTCTAATAGTTTTTGCACGTCATTGTTGATGGTTTATCACACATTCGCCTGAGGGATCGCATTTCGACAGCCCTCAACCTACTTTCATCATCATTTTTCCAATTCCATACTTTGCTCCCATACATTAGAGTTGGCACTAGAACTCCATTGTGAGCTGATAGTTTAGTCTCCTGCGATAAACATTTGTTTGCCAAAGTAGATTTTAGTAGATAAATATATTACAATGTCTATAATATTATTATTATAAATATCGTCAACACACTGTAAAAACCTTAGAGCACTGGTGCTCAGCGAGCTTGTTGCAAATGCTTCGCGAAATTATGAACACCAAAATTTGAATGTTGACTCATTTACTGTGCGAGTTGAGTTGCAGATATAATGGCTGGGTGGCAGCAGCCGTGCAAAGTGAAGTTGTGTGCGCTCACCTCGCAACAGCGCCAGCGGTCAAGTACTGCATCGAGAACCGTTGCTCGGTTACTAGTTACTGGCACATCCACGCAGGGGATTCCCCTTGCGCTATTGCGTTTATATACGTAGCTAATAGACAGACCCTGTGATTAAATCATCTTTGGTGTGTTTATTTCGATAGTGTTGTGTGTATGCTGTTAATAACATAAATGCATCTTTAATTTCAATCTACATAAATATCATATCATGTAAGACATTAGCATATTACAACAGAGATGAAGAACATTTAAGAGAAGGTAATATAGAAGTCTAGGCATCTACAGGGCTTATGACCTGTCAATGGCTGGTTTAAGTGGCCACTTTACACACTGTGTAACATTCACCATTCTGCCCATATTTGAACATCTAAATTCTTTCATCTGTTGATGAATGTGAGGTAAAAGAGCTGAAACCTTTATTGATTTGTTGATAAATCCACCTGGTCCATGAAGAAGTATAGAAATTGAAAAAATAACATTTTCAGGCGTTGCCTAGTATGTAGGTGAAATAATTCAATTATATGAATCTCACTCGCATAAATAAAAGTTTCAGATCTTTAACCTCACAAACATCAACAGATGAAAGAAGTGAAGGAATAAAGATGTTCAAATATGGGCAGAATGGTGAATGTTACACAGTGTGTAAAGTGGCCACTTAAACCAGCCATTGACAGGTCATACGCCCTGTAGATGCCTGGGCTTCTATATTACCTTCTCTTAAATGTTCTTCATCTCTATTACAACTATGAATTCTCCATATAACGGAAATGTGTTTATTAGTCATAGATAGATTATCTAATTAATTTTCTAATTGTGTAATTTTCTAACTAATCTTGTTTTCTTACAAGCTTAAAATTATTTGAAGAACAAATATTGTGATTCTTCATTTTTAATATGTTTAACTCTGTACATCAGAGGCAGACGGGTGCAAATCCAAACGTCAAATGTTCAACAAGAGTCTAAAGAATCTACTTTCTCTAAGTGATTTCTGATGATTTGTAGCATTAATTTGTATTTTCAGTATCTAAATACATTGGTTGTTTCATTATAAGATTTACATTTCTTCAAAATCAATGGACATGATCATAAACTGGATACGAAAATCGAAATGTCATTTCATCAAATTCTGGATTTGCATCCGTCTGTCTCTGAGGTACAGAACTACACAAATATATATTTAATCCTCTGTTTATTGTTTTTAAGAGACTCTTTAAACAAACTACTATGTGGGATTGCTTGTTTTTGCGTTTTTATATCAATTTTGGAAACAGAGTTTCACATTTGCATGAAAAAACTGATAAAATCGATTTGATCAGTGATCAGTAATTTCCCATTACTCAAGCTATATTTTAAGGACTATAGCACAGGTTCAGTTGCCAAAGGAACCAGACACTTGCTCACAAGGGAGGGGAGAATAATATGCTACTGTTAATTTACAAATGTGTATATTCCTGTCCCTTTTCACTGAGTGACGGGGCACTAACGCCCCTCGGATTGGTCAGATGGCTTTATTGAATGGTAACGCGGAGGGGGGCGGTGATGTCTGGCTTTCTGCGCACGGCGGCTGGTCCGTTGGGCACCGAAAGCGGTGTCAACGTTTTCTGCGCACGGCGGCCACCAGACGGTTGGCCACCACGGGCCACACGACTAAGGCCATGATCAGAGCCGGACTGATGTCCTTCAGGGGCCACCAGGAAGGCTGCTGCCACATAAAACTCTGAAAAGAAACGTACATTTCTTTTAAAAACAATACTCACTTAACAATACTCGCTAAAACAATACTCACTTATAGATTCAAACACTACTCTTACTCAAATGAAAGACATAACCCCCACAATACATCACATACAAATAATATAATCACTAGATCCTCAACACATAAACAGCTCAAACAAATACAAACTAATACCACTTTCAGACAAAGGGATTTTGAGTATTATTCAATTAAAATCTATAACCTACTTCCACTAAAGCAATTAGTAATGAGAAAATGTTTAAAAAGGCTATAAAAAAATTGGATAGTGGAGCTAGGTAGAAGTGAAATGGATTGTCTCATTCGCCCATACCAATGCTGAATCAACTGCTCCACATCTGTATGGCTTATGTTAGGTTTTTGTTGTTTTCATTGTGTGTTTTGTAATATAAATAATATAGATGTATATAAATTCCTTGTTTTTAAAACTGTCTGAATATTTGTTAATTATGTGTGTTTTTTAAGTGAGTCTTCTTTGTTTATTCTCAAATGTAATAAAAAAAAACTAAATTGTTAAGTGTCCTCGGCACGGGAAACCCCAGTGAGGTCACATTATTTTTATTATTAATTTATAGTTTGTAAGCGAAAAATATGAATAAATAAATAAATAAAAAATCTATAGTTTTCAAATACAAAAATGGTCCATAAACTCGGGGTAACATACAAACTGATCTCTTTCAGTATATTTGGATCATGTATACTTTCAGAAATCAACTAGGTCTACCAATGAATAAAGCGACTCGCCTACAGTCTGTATTGAATGCCGAAAAACTTTTAGGGCCTATAAAATATGCATGTCTCTGCGCTAGCCTCGTTTTAGAATGTGGTATTTCTCGCACACAATTCCTTCTTAGACCTGATCTATTTGAATTACTAGTAAATACATTTTGTTTCATAAATATATATTTTAAACATTGAAAACAATATATTTGTCTTATTTCCAAAAGTTTAGCTTCTTGGAACAATTGGGAAGAGGGAAAAGTGCGATTTTCATGAAGCATTATTTATAAGATAAATTTTTGAACAGTTTCTTATGATAAAATATGGTTGTTAAAAGCTCCCCCCCATCCAATTATTCAATAGGAAAGCGATGACTGTACAAGAACATAATATACCATTTTAATAGTATTTTTTTTAGTTTTTTATTTATTTACAATTTTAAAAAACCCGTTAGGGTTACATTAGAAATTTAATATTGTCTAGTCATTTTATGTCTCGTCTAGTCTAGTTAGTTCAGTCATCATGTGCTTTTTCAGATTGATTTTAAATTTGTCTCCATTAAAAGTTTTCAAGTAGTAAGGTAGGTCGTTGTAGTGTTTAAGTCCATTATGTAGTATTTTTGACTGTCCTGTGTTTGTCTTTGCTTTTTCAATATGATAGTGTTTTTGTTGTCTGGTGTTATATTTATGTATGTCAGCATTTTTGACTAATATTATGTCGTCGTCTTGTATGTTTCCCAGTGTTATTTTGTGCACAATTTTTAAGGTCTCAATTTTAGTCAAGTAGTTTATGTCAAACTGGTGTGTTTTTTTGTACAGTTCAGTCGTAGAGGTCAGGTAGGGTAGGTTGTATGTTAGTTTAAGAATTTAATTTATTTGTCTTTGTATTCTTGTTATGTCTATTTAGCTAACATTCGTCTAAGAGACACTCTACTTTCATCCTTCCTCTGCCAGTTCCATGTTTCACTTCCATGCATAAGTGTTGGGACTAAAACTCCGTTGTGCACTGACAGTTTAGCTTCAATTGACATATTTTTATTAGCAATTACTGTGCTTAGTGCGCCTTACATTTTGCTGCCCGCATTCACTCGCCTTTCAACTTTTTTTTCTACGCTTCCATCTCTTGAAAACATGCTTCCCAGATGCACAAATTATTCTGCTTGTTAGATACATTCGTTGTTTACATTTATTATGCAGTCAGTAACCTCACTTCCCCTTTCAAATACCGTCACTTTGACTTACATTCGTCCATCGCCAATTCGCTCTCCAGGCACACATCGTACATACTCCAGACAAAATAAATTAGTAAGTATGTTTTTATTTATTTATTTTACATAAACGGCATAAATTGCCTTTAACATATATTGAACATAAATATGAAAACAAAATAAAATACATAACAAAAAATTATAAAATTGCATAACTATAACAATAGTAACAAGTAGGTAAACACACATAAGCAACCAAAAATATTAACGAAATAAATACATAAATATGAAAAAACAAAAAAAGGAAAAACATTTTTAAACATAAAGAAAAGTTTAAGAATAATATTGCGAGAGAAAAAAAGAAATCAGACTTGATTATAACTATCAAGTCCAGAACCAAATATATCAGCCTTGTCCTCATACTGATTGCCATATCTATGGAGCCTAGGGATAGGCGAGTGCATGTGATAGTTGGTCCTAGAACTTGCAGAACAAAAAGGAGATCTGTGGCGGGTATGTCAACCAGGTACACGGAAACACACCAACTCCAGCAAATCTGGACAGTCATTAATGAATTGATCACCTTAAAAAGTAATATTAGGTCAGTTAGGATTCTTCTATCAGAAAGTCTTAAAAGATTTGCCGAAGACAACAATTGATTATAATGAAATAAAGCAGCTGGAATATGAAGTTTAAAATTAATATATTTTAGAAATTTCTTCTGGACGCGCTCGAGTGAATCAGAATGTACCCGATAATGGGGCGACCAGTGACCAGACTGGAGGAATATATTCTAAACGACTTCTAACCAGGGAACAATAAAGTGACTTGATTGGTGCGATACTTTCAAATTGATTAGTAACCCTACAGATAAATCCCAACGTACTTAGCGCCTCATTTGAAATCTTGTCAATATGTTTGATAAATGTAAGTTTATCATCAAAAATTACGCCAAGATCCCTAATGAAATCAACTCTTTCAATTGTTGCGTGGTTCAACAAATAGTTAAAAATAAAAGGTTTTGAATAATTACCCGCTCCAGCTTGTTTCTCTTTTTCTCGAATGTTGTGACTCTTTCTTTCAACAGAGCAACATCTTTCTCCAAACAGTTGACTGTTCTTCTGAGGTCATCCAATACTTTATTATCTGAAAAAAAAAGCAAAAATATCTGAAATTCGTGTTGAAACGTAACCTGACCTAACCCTATAGGGTTAAGAGTTGAATTTAACCCTCTTGAGTTATGAGATAAGTTATGGTTTAGTCGCGTACGCAGCTTCTGGACCATTGTAATTCTATGAAAAAAGGTTTATTTTTTCTCCAATAGATGGTAGTAATACTGTGAAACCTTGTTTTTATGTTCCTAGATTTTACGTTTTCCAGCTTTTTACACCGAAATGTTCAGGACCCATTTTTCTCCATACATTATCGTACAAATATTCCCCCAATTACGTTTTTTACATTTTTTATCACCCCACCCCGGTTTTACTCGTAAAAATTTTCGGAATTCATTTGATGTGTTAAAAAAGCCAAAATGATGTCGTATTAATGATGCCGCGGCCCGCGCGCCACCGCGTGCGCCACGCGACCAAAAAATGTTATTCCATATTATGTACGAGTATAATAATTTTTTATATTTTTTTATTTTTTATTTTACTATATACCTACTAAATATATAAAAACTTGTAATGTTCCCAATAAATTAAATTAAAATAAAATAATATGATAAAATCTTAATGTATTTTACCTTAGTTGACATTAAACATGAATGAAACCTGTGTAAAACACCAATGTAGAATTTCAACAATAATTTTCAAAATAGACCTGTATAAATGAAATCAATATTTTTATAATTATTACATTAATTTTAAAGTCATACCCTTACAAATGTTTCTAAATAATGGAAGGTTTTTCCCCAATATAAACAAAATATTCCTCTAATATACTCAGTATACCCTAATTGAATTTTAATTACTCTACTTATTTTGGCTTGTATAGAAATCCACAAACATAAAATAGCAATTATTTTTTGTATATAAGGAAACTTTGTAAATATTTAAGTTAGTTTGTTTGAAAATGTCCTAACAAGACGAAACGCGTCACAATATACCCTTTGTATATTTTATAAAAAATAAAGTAGAATTACAATCCAATAAAATTGTTTTATTTTGGCTACATTACCAAATTAAGTTCTACATACATATTTTTAGTAAACAAACAGATATAGTGTATAAACTCAGAACTAATAACAGATTTCCACATAGTATACAAAGTTAGTAAAGAAAATATATTACATATCAAATAAATACATACAATTTATACATATAAAAATGTTATTTTCATGTACTCAATAATCAAAGATTTTTTAAATATTTATTTTAAGAACATTAAGTTACTGTAAATTGGGCGGGATAAGGACAAAAATGCTTGAAGAGAGGATAAGGAGGGGGGGGGAGATGTACATATTTATTATTATAATGTCTACTAAGTTACATAATACATTTTTAGTGTAAATTTTAAATCTGACAGAGTGATGTTTGTGTAATCTATATTTTTAAATTTTATATTGGATATAGAAAACGTCCTACGAAAAAAAGCATTTTTAACATACGATGTTTTACTTATTGGTACATGAAACAGGTGGTACCGTCTACAAATCCTGGCTGGCACATGTATTGTTATTAAACCAAGCAGCTCTGTACAGTCAACCATTCCTGTCATAATTTTGTAAAGCAGTAGTTGGTCCGCACACACTCTGCGGTAAATGATTCCATGGAAGGTGGAGGCAGTGAGAGTAGATACATCAGAAATACCGGTTTTGTATTTAAGGTACTTTATAAATTTGTTTTGAATATTTTCTATTCTACTTATGTATATGGCATACTGGGGATTCCATATCTGAGAGGCGTATTCCAAATGGCTTCTGACAAATGTATAATATAATGAAATAAGGGCCTTTGGATTATCAAAGTGTTTACTCATTCGAATTATGAAACCTAACATGCTCAATGCTTTGGAGGTAATTTTATACAAAATTAATTTATTATTTAGGAATGTATTTTGAATAAATTTTCCAATTTTTGTCGACCTAAACCCTGTAACCAATTTTTTACCTATTTATCAAATTGAATCCGGGTCATGGTTTTGCAATGTTTGGGTAACATATTGAATATTTTGGGGCCCAGAAACCTGAAATTTCTTTGCCCGAATTCAGAGTTTGTGATAGACCCCATGACCCATCCTCTAGTTTGACTTCTGGTAGTGTGGGAGGGTTCCTTTTGGGATTGGGTAGAATAATTTACTTTCACAAACATTATTATTCTAAAAATATATAATTGCCTAATATCTAAGATCTCAAATTCCTCAAATAACTTGACGCTGGGGTACCTGAAGGGCTTTTTAAAAATTATTTTAATGATTGATTTTTGGGCAGATTCGAGAGGTTTTAATATGTGTTAGTTAATGCTTACTTGTGTCAAGTCCCCTAGAGTCATAGGAGAGTCCCGTGGGCAGGGGGGCATGGCCATTAGGGATGTGGAGGGGGGCCAGCTGTCTCACGGGCAGGTCGGACTCTTCACTCTGCAACATGCAAAATAAATTTAGCAATCGGCTTGGTTTGATAGACCTAGATTCATCGCTCTTGCGACATCCTCAGACCGGTATAGTTTTTTTAATTCCCTCGAATTTCCCTGTCTGGTACCTGAAGCGTAAGACTGATCACCTTACCTTCATGTAACAACAGATGATCATCTGATCACTGCGTACGGTGTACCAATGCAGTGCCCTATCCACCATTGCATGCGGGTGAGGGAATAAAGATGAGTTAAGGATATTTTTACAACACAGAGGAGATCATTTTAGAGAAGGGAAAATTAATGTGTAGGAATTTACAGGGCTTACGACCTGTCATCAGCTGGTTTAAGTGGAAACTTTACACAAAAGGGAAATATCACGTTTTTTTAAACATTTTTTAATTAATTAAGGTCTATGAAATAACGCCAGTAAATTTTTTTTACTTGTTAGTAGCATAAAAAATATTTTTAAATTGGTAATTTTGAATTCCCGCAAAAACGGCCATTCCATTGGCCACGCCCCTAATACGTCACGATTCATGTTTATTTGTTCCTGACCATTCAAATTTGTTTAGAACATTGTCACGAATCTTGATGTCACAACTATCATGGCCAAACATGTCTCGTTTTTCTATAAACATTTTTTTTTTAAATATTAAAAAATTATGTATGAAAACATTTCTCTATAATATCCATATTGATTATTAAAATACAATTATTTATTCTTAATCCATTTTATATATTTTTATCTGTATTCGTAGTATGTGATATTTCCCTATTCTGCCTATTTTTATGTTTAACCTCTATTCTGCCTATCTTTGTATTATATATTTATATATTGAATATGCTGTATAATTTTTAGGTAATTTTTTAAATATAAATCTTGCATAATTTTTGGTGTGATTTTTTTTTTTATAAATCTTGTTTTTAATATTCATGTTTTTGAAAAAAAAAAAAAAATATTAAGCCAAATATGTTAATATTATAAATATTTGTAAAAGGCAGATTTGCCGTTTATGTTAATAAAATAAAATAAAATATTGTATATTTATTTTTACATATATATATTTTTTTTTTTTGCACCACAACAGTGATGCACCCAATGACAGTGGTGAATTACATCACAGAACACCCAGGCTTGAGAAAAACCACATTTTTAATTTTTGTGTTCTCACCGGGAATCGAACCCGGAACCTTCAGTGCGTGAGTCAAGTGTCTTGACCACTACACCACGGAGGCCGCCAACATGTTGAACGTAGAACGAACGGACGACGAAAATGAACGGCAACGTGAGACGAGGACGACCGAGGAAGACGTGGCATGATCAGATAAACCAAAATCTTAAGTCTGGTCAAGTCAAAAGCAGACAGAACCGAAGGGCATGTATGACAAGATGTATGAATGTGGAAGAAGCTGGGAATGTATGCCAGGATAGACGTGTGTGGCGGTCCATCCTCTCTGAAATGGCGAGATGGTACTAGTAGTAGTTTATGTTTAACATCCATTTTTTTCAATTCTTTATCCTGGAATACATCACCCAAAGAAAACGTTACATTTTAGGACCCTATACTCCTCAAAAGAATAATATCTGTACCAGACGGATGCAAATCCAAACGTCAAATGTTCAACAATAGCCTAAAGAATCTACGTGATTTCCAATAATTCAGAATAATTATTTGTATTTTTCGTATAACATTGATATTTTCATTGTGAGACTCACGCTTCTTCAAAATCAATGGACATGATCACAAACTGGATACAAAATGTAATTTCATCAAAATCTGGATTTGCATCCGTCTGCCTCTGAGGTACAGATTTGTAAGCGGAAGTCAAGTTAGTGATTATAATGGGCTGGATATTATATATATGTAATTTATTTATTTAGTGGACTTTTTTTGATAAAACACCACCTAATTTACACTTTTTATAATACAGTCAAACTTGGCTATCACGGGGAAGATTGGACAGACTGCATTTACTCGTTGTCAGCATTATTCGTTTTACTAGAGAAGGGTTTTTTTTACAATCTATTGCCAGCATGAAATATGTTGTTATGCGCCAACCTTTATTTCACGCTCCTATATACCTCAGTGAAAAATTTCAACACTTATCAGTTCATGGTTTACCTCTTCGTTCTAATTCTCAAGGCGCTCTCTTAATACCCATCCACAATTCCTCTTTATTCTCTAACTCATATAAATACGCACATAAACATTATTCTCTACCTTCCGTTACAAATACAATAGTTACTAGATGCTCCAACCTGATGCTGCAAAAAACTAAATATAACCTCCGGTAAAAGAGGATTGACCTACTACTCGGTTAAAGTGTACAATCTACTTCCATTATCCGTAAGGACAATTAGTAAGTTCTCAAAATATAAAATTGCTATTAAGAAATGGATAGTGTAGGGGGGGTTGCGCATGGATCGATGAGTGGATCAAGCCAAATATGTAAAATGTATGCACTGTTTATGAATTTTATTAATTAGTCTATAAATTGTTTATGTTTTTTATGAATATTTTTGTTTTTTATTGTTTATTATGTTAATTCTAATTAGGTTAATTGGTTTAATTACGTTTTTTTTATTGTTGTTAAATAGCTAATCTTAGGCATGTTTCACATTTTGTAAAATGTTTCCCTAGGCACGGGACACCCCAGTGAGGGAACATTATTATGTATAAAAAAAAGAATACAGACAATGTAAAAGTATAAAAAAATATAGTGCTCAACTCATCTCCCATCCACCATCAAAGATGTTACTACAGTATCTCTGTTTAAATCATGTCTGAAGAAACATCTCCTTTCTCTTCCTTAATCTCTCCTCCTTTCCTCTTTCCTCTTTATTCCTTTTTTTCATTGAATAATAGTATTGATTTAAGATAATCTATATACAAATACACTTATTTCTATTTTTGTATATCTTTAGCTTTTTTATTTTCTATTTAATACGTTTTGCAACATGAATTATAAAAATAAATCTTTTATTTTATTGGTTGGTTGGAATAGATTGCCATTTGGCAATAAGCCCGCCAATGTACAATTAGCATTATGTACAAAAATTTTGTAATTTAATATTAGCACGTTGTGAGACATGGTGCCTTACAGAAAGAGATAAAAAAAGAATAGAGGCCTTCGAAATGTGGTGCTCCAGAAAAATATTAGGAATTTGCTGGAGAGACCACATCACTAATGACGAGGTTCTCAACAGAATCGAAGAAGGTAGGCGCCTAATCAAAACCATCTCAGAGAGGCGAGCCCGATGGATCGGCCACATTATGCGCCATGAGGGTCTCCTGCACGACATCACAGAGGGAATGGCTGAGGGGACAAATTATAGAGGGCCCCCGATGGGAATATTTGGAGCAAGTGTGCGAAGATTTAAACTGCGCCTCATATGTCGAGCTGAAGAGAGCTGCAGAAAATAGAGACCAATGGAGGACGAGATGCAGGACTTTGCAGCAAACCAATCCCCAGGATTGAGACTGCGAGGATTAGCACTTATTTTTTTATATCTATCGTATTCTTCCAGTAGCCTTTATTGAAATTTATGGAGGAATAAGCTGAGGTAATTGGCGAGTTTCATCGTTCACTGAGAACGGGCTGAGCACTGGGCACACTATATAGATATTTTTTGTACCAATATACTAACAGTGGTGGTGATTAATAAATATAATTTATTTTCCCATAAAAATAGTTACCATAAAACATTATTGTCGAAAGTCAAAAATAATGGTAAGCTGTGCATAATAGCTTATTTGGACGATTCGCCCCTGCTACACACCTGCTGCAAAAATCCCTCATATCTCTGACAACAGTCACACACATCTCCCGCAACTATCCCAAGCATCTCGTGTAATAGTCCTTCACGCCTGCAATGAGTCCACAGAGCACAAACAGTCTCACACGCCTCCCGCAACAGTCAACACTCGCAGCGCCTCGCATGAATCTCCTCTAATAGTCAATACCCACATCTACCGTGTCTATATACTCGTCCTCAGAGTCCATGGCGTGCCCGTTGTGTGTGTCTTCCGTCCTCCTATCTTGGGTCCCTAGAAATATTGCAAATTATTAGCTCTACCAATCCCACAATGGTCCCAGTATGCACAGCGGAGTAACTAAAATTCACGTAGACATAAATATTGTTTTATATAGGGTGTCTTAAAACCTTGAAATGAAACATGAATTTTAATTATTACTAATTAATACACCAGCAGCTATTAAGCTGATGCGTGTATATCAAGTGTACATGGTTATATCAAGTAAACATTATACATTGCTGTGTGCATCTAGTTAACATTCACTGAACTAGCGCTGGGCCATTCCATTTCTCCACGACTCGGTTTGTCAGGAAGTTCTTCCCGGGGTTGGATGAGAAGGAGGCAGTGTTTAGTTCCAATGAATGACCTCTGAGATGGCGGTTGTCATTCCTTGTGAACATTGATTTCAACTCGGGTACATTATATTTCTCAGTTAAGATGGAGTCACCACGCTGCCTGCGCTCCCAGTGAACTCGACCCGAGCTCCCATAAGCGGTCCTCGTAGGATTTATTTCTTAGAGAAACTACCATTTTAGTTGCTCTTCCCTGGACTTTCTCCGACAACTCTGTCTGTTTTAAAATAGGGACTCCAGATTTGGTAGGCATACTCCGGGAGTGGACGAACATACGTTTTATAAATTCTGAGGAACAAATCTTGTTTATAAAAATGCATACTGCAGTTGAATTTTGAGGGTGTTTTCTTTTCAATGTAAAATTCAAAAAATTCAGCTCTTTAACTTCACAAACATCAACAGATGAAAGAATTGAAGGAATATAGATGTTCAAATATGGGCAGAATGGTGAATGTTACACAGTGTGTAAAGTGGCCACTTAACCCAGCCATTGACAGGTCATAAGCCCTGTAGATGCCTATACTTCTATATTACCATCTATAAAATAATCTTCATCTCTGTCGTAATATGTCAATGTTAACAGCTCCCCAGGGAATTGAATCCAGTCCTTGTCTACAAAAATTTGGACAAACTCAAAATATTGTTGATAAATATTCCAAAACTGCTATTTTTATTTATCACGCTATTTATTACATTTAGCCGGCGGTTAGCAAGCCAAATGTCAAGAAAAGAAGTCGCCAGAAAGAAACTGCCAATTATATTATTCAGTCTTTGTTAGACAGTACTTTGGACAGTTTACAAAGAAACTGTAATTTACAAATTGATTTCATGAATGTCTTTTAACGAATCGTATGTTGTCGGTTCATTAAACACAGCTTAAAATAAGTATTCCTCTACTTAATTATACCCTCTGAGCATTAATCTTTAGAGAACTAGGATGCTAATAGAGCTTGTGCCGAGTTAGGTGAGGTGAGGTTAGGTTAGTCCAGGTAATGTTAGACTGAAAACGGATGCTGCATTCACAAGGCACACAAACGTCTCCACCCTCCGGGAACTATCGATAACCGCAAGACTCTCCGTTACGACATGCAGAAAGCGGATTTAACTATTTTATTTTATGTATTTATATATAAATGCCCAATGGGCATTTTTAAGGACATATTTACACATAGAAAATTATTACAAAGGAAAGTAGAAAGACACAATGGTATATAGTAGACTCGGTGGGAGTGGAAGCGAAAGAGAGGTGTTTATAATTGAATTTGATTCAGTGATCATTTGAAAGAATACAACTTCTTATCAAAGAAATCAAGACTGGTATGTTTGTTGGCAAACCTGAGAACTCTGGGCATAGGGGAATGAAAACCATAGTTAGTTCTATGGTTATCGGTATGAAAGAGTAAGTTTTGTGTGAGGTTTCTAGTTGGGATATTTCATTTTATCGAGCTCAGTAGTTCAGGCGCATCAAAGGGTGAGTTGAGAATTTTAAATAGGACTAGAAGGTCGGATTTATTTCGACGGTCTTGAAGAGAGTATATATTTAAGGTAGTTTCTAACTCATTATACGTATATTGGTCTCTGGATAAGCCCAACCTCCAGCCTAGCTTTCTCAAAAATCGATGCTGAACTGATTCAATATTCTTGATGTGAACATCCATAACATGGAGACCAGATAACAAGGGAATACTCTAGGTGCGGGATCAGAGGTTCTTCTCTGTCAGTTCTTCAGATTGGTTCATTTACGGTAAGCAAATGTATATCCTTCACAGCTTTCATATCAGTGACGTCGTTCAAAGTGGTGCGTTTTTTATTAAAATATTTTTTATTATATTTTTGGTAAATTTTCAAGAAACCTTGCCCTAGAATTTAATGCTCTAATTTTTACAGCGCGGGGGAAAACATTTTTGTATCCAATTTCCCGTAGGGCTGAAGTTCCTCATAACAGTGGTGAATTACAACAGTACACCCAAGCTTGAGAAAAATCACATTTAATTTCTGCCCTCTCACCGGGAATCGAATCCAGAACCCTCCGTGTGTAAGTCATGTGTCTCAACCAATACACTACGGAGGCCAAAAAAAATCACACAGAGCCATATCCGGTGAATACAGTGGTCGGCCGATCCTATTTATTGAGTTTTTGGCCTTATATTCGGTCACAATCGTAGCTCGGCGGTCGTTGTGATGACCGACCGGAGCGAGGCAAATCTTCGACGATTTCACGGCCCGCTTTGAACCCTTATACCACTCGTAAGCCTGTGTTTTGGACGTACAAGAATCACCAAAGGCCTTTTTAACATTTTTAATGAACCTGCACACGAAAATTCATTTGCTATACAAAATTTTAAACAAACGCGTTGTTCCACTATTTTTTCCATTGTAAAATTTGCCGAGCACACTTGAGGTCGTCTATTGAGTGACAGATCGCGCTCTTAACAAGCTCGGTAATTAAAAAGGGACTACCAACCTGAAGACAAAAAAATTACCGATTCATTTAAATCCAAATTTCCAGGTACTTTTTGTATGTAATGTATCTCTCTCTAGGCCAAGAAGTGTGCGTTCCGTCTTATTTCGTCGTCGAAACGATTATGCGACAGTCCGGCCATTAATCGGTAAGTACCTGCGATATTAATTTCAGCTAGTATTATTTTGCAATTAGTACGAATAAACCTATTTAATCTAGTAAGTACATTTTCATTCCACAGTATTCCAAATGACAATTGATGGGCGTCAATAATTATATTAAGATTAGGTAAGGTCAGGTTACCATTTGGGGTTGACGGCGATGACGAAGACTTTCTCAAGACATCGCCGGCGACCAGGTACAGATCCTCCTTATTCACGGGAACATCGGAGTCCACGGTATCGAAGAACGCAGCGACATTGTCCGTATAAGACATTGTCTCTACAATCTGCAACCAAAATATCAAAAATAATAACTTGATATATTTAGATATAAGGCATATATATTGGTAGCTAAAACAAGTTCTTCCTGCTTTTTGTGAAAATTAATGCTTTGATTTATTACTATTATAATTAATGCGATTGCAGAATGTTTGTATACGTTTTGTCTTTAATGTTCGCAAATTCGGCCACATAACCGAGTATCGAACGCCACTTCCATTCTTGCATCTCCGACAGATCAAATCCGTGCGGAGAAATATTCCTATAGACGCAACTAAAGCTCTTGTAAATGCTTATGTCGTTCGCGTCTAGATTACTGTAATGGAATATACGCAAATCTCCCAATGTATCAAACTAATAAACTTCAATCTGTTTTCAATGCAGCGGCGAGGCTTATTACGGGAGTAAAAAAATATTCTCACATCTCACGACATCTTAGAGATTTGCACTGGTTAAAAAGCCCAGAGAGAATAAAATACAAGCTGTGCTGGAAAGTATTCAAATCCCTTCATGAAATGGCTCCAAAATACCTATCGGACCTTTGTATTAGGGAAAATACATGGCAAAGAAAATCTACTCTTAGGTCAGCATTTGATTCAGGAAGAGGAAAACTGGTTGAAATCCGGCGCTCCCCGAACACTGGATTTGGAGATCGTGCTTTTGCCGCCGCCGGCACCTCTGCCTGGAACCAATTGCCTTCAAACTTACGAATCATCGACAGTCCCAGTCAGTTCAGATCACTTCTTTAAACTATCATACCCTCAATTTTAAATCTGGAAATATAATGTATCACTTAAGTTTAGTTAGAATGTAAGTTTAGATATACAATTGTAAAGCGCCCTTGAGGTGATTTTTTACAAAAATGGCGCTATATAAATCAGCTAAATATTATTATTATTATTATTAACTACACTGGCTCAGTATCAGGCATAGAAGAAACATCCACATTCTATCACTTCTTCACAATATTTTGAATAATCCCACTTCGCCTGTTTATCTGAGAGAGCTCTTCCAACCTCTATCACAGCATGGGCTAACTCTTCGTTTTAGTAACGAGAGAACCCTTTCAATACCTATTCGCCGCTCTAATTTATTTGCCTCCTCTTCCACAGTCGTAGCTGCTCGATTATGGAATAATCTACCCACTAATGTAAGAGACGCCACTTCTTTATTTACATTCAAATCGCATTTGAAATGTCACTTCTTAAATATTTCAGTTTTTCCTTTTTACTTCCTATTTCCTTCCCCTTTTCCCCCTCCTCTCTTCATAGTATAGGGTAGATATTTAGTCAATTTGTACTGCTTAAAAAATATATGTTTTTATCAGTTTTATAAAGAAATTATTAACAACTAACAGCTGTTTTTTAATTTGGAGATTAGGCTTGCCTCGTATGTATGCAATAAAGCTACAGGCCACGTAGACTCTGATGGGGCATCTCTACGTGACGAGATTGAAGACTCCGCGTCTATCGAAGAATCCAGCAAATTTGCTGGGACTGACGTGTCAGTTTCTGCGAAAAGTTCTGGCTATGACTGGGATAATACTTGTCCCAGCAGTCTGCTGGATTCCCAAGACTATACCAATATTGATGTAGAGGAAAACGAAGTCATAGCAAAATATATCAAAGATATTTCTAGATTTGTCGGAGGAGGCAACTAAACAATGACGTTCTACGTCCGAAACGACATGCCATAAAAATTAAATAAATAAATATTTATTTAAGAATTACAGCTGTTTTTTAGTGGGCAGATAGAGCTTGTAGATATGTAAACTATGCGAGGTGTGTTCAGAAAATAGCGGGAATTTTTAAATTTTGCGGGTTTGGATAGTCTGATACAATGAAAGCATCCACCCCTTTCCCGAAACTTTTCATAAAGACTTGAGTCAATATCAATTTTTTTTTTTTTAAACTAATTAAGCGAAAATTTAATATTTCTTTACAATCAAACTGCGAAAATAACAAAACGAATAAACTTTAAAAACTTTCATTGTACCCCTCACTGCAGTTTTGTCAGTTTGTGATCAATCAAATACACATGGTCAGCACAATCACCTTTTTCTAATTTCCCAGTATTACAGTGGAGGAATACAGTGTA
>NW_028280425.1:0-67364 GCF_059751315.1 Micrasema longulum
AACATGGGCAGAATGGTGAATGTTACCCAGTGTGTAAAGTGGCCACTTAAACCAGCCAATGACAGGTCATAAGCCCTGTAAATGCCTAGACTTCCAGATTGCCTTCTCAAAAATTTTTCCCTCTCTGTTGAAATAAATTTAAAAGAGTAGCCACTCTCTTATTTTGCTTTTATTTATTTATACATCAACGGTTCAAAGAACCTTTTACAAAAAAATAATATACCTTAAATAAGGTATTATAGAAGTCAAGGCATTTACAGGGCTTATGACCTGTCATTGGCTGGTTTAAGTGGCCACTTTACACACTGTGTAACATTCACCATTTTGCCTATGTTTGACCATCCATTTTTCTTCAATTCTTCCATTTGTTGATTTTAGTAAAGTTAAAGAGCTGAAACCTTTATTGTTGCGAAGAGATTCATCTGACTGAATTATTTCACATACTAGGCAACGCCTGAAAACAATTTTTCAATTTTTAAACTTCTTCTTGGACCAGTTGGTTTCATTACAATATTTGAGTTTGTCTACGAACATTTGGACAAACTCAAATATTGTACTAAATATAAATATAACACAGTAAAGTTGAGAATAACTTGATAATAATAAAAAAAATTAATACAACATAAGTACTTAAAAAAATAAAAGTTTTTTTAGCAATAAAACAAAAATAAAAAATAAAAATAGTTAAATTACTAAATAATAATACCTCTATTTAGTGAAATCATCATCATCATCTTTTGTTACAATGTGAGTTAAATTTAAGTTCTTTTGGTAATAAATTTAAAAATATTTTTATACATACCTATAGATTTGATCAAAATCGAAGGCCGGGACCTTATTTTTCATCCCCATACCACCCCCTAAACAATCCAGAAAACAAGTTGATCTATTGTGATTTAAATTAACTATTGATTGAATGGAAAAACAACTTTCTATGGTTTTTTCTCAATCAAATAGACACTTCAGGGGTTTCCCCTTTACAATTCAGAAGAAATAAAAATGTACATAACCATAGAACTATGCATAGAAATGTCAGCGATTAGCCTACCATGCAAGAGGTTTCTGGTTCGTTTCCTGATATGGTTGATATGAAATATTAAAGGATGTTTTTACACTAGAATATTTCACAGTCCCTGAACCGGTACCTGAAGCGTAAGACTGATCGTCTCACCTGCTTGTAAATTTCTACTCACTTATTTCTTTTATCTGGATTTTTGGTAATACTAAACTAATATTGACTGACATTCAATACATTATTGAAAATTGCATTCCTAAATAGAGCGCACCCATGTTGGTAAGAAGATCAGAGTTTGACATTTGCAAAAATAATTCTACCTTTGAAAATTAATTATTTCATGTTTTGGAATTCAAACATAAACAAGTACTTAGGTACCTACTTAAATTCAATATTTAAATATTGATTATTTCTAGATTTAGAATACAATCATAAACAAGTACCTAGGTACCTACTTACCAATGAAAATTTACATCATCTTTTTTCTTTCTATCCGAAAAGTTTTTACAGCTTTCACACACAATAGGCATTTAGGTTTCAAATGAAATATCAAGCTCATGTCAAAACCGGCTGACAGTTAAAGAACGACTAAATACGCGTTGGCGATGACTAAGCGTTTGGGCATGAGTTAAGTGTCATAACTTTAAAGGGGTTAAGGTGCGTGTATGTGTACTAATAGTTCAATGGTTTTATTTAAGAACACCGAACCTGTTTCTATGGTTACAGAAAAGCATTATGAAGTTAAGTTTTGTAAGCATACTTAATAATGTTTTGTCTTAAGAGAAAACGCTGTCCTACTTTTCTTCATACAAACGTACTCTCGTATTTTCTCTCTTGATTATGACACTGGAGCAGTGTTTTTTATTACACACTATAGATATTTACCTGTTTCGTTTTTATAAAAATTGTTTACTATGGGAACTAGAACCATCTAAAAACTAGTAAAAAAGCACAGCTTTATCGCTGTCTTCGGGCGCACGGTATACAAATATAACTATTTTTGAAAAACGCAGAACGTAACCGATACAGAATTTTATTCTGATACTCTGTCTGAAAAATAACAAAATCGGTTAAGTTTTGAGGTGTGGAAAACGGGATAACGAAACGTCGATTTTGTCTATTCTAACAAAAGGTCTGACATGCTGTTGTCTTTTTCGCACAGTATCGGGGAGGCATTTGCAAGACGGTGACAGGAAAGCAATGTTCGAATACCTATTTATCAAAATTCTCTGTCCTCTCAATTTATGTAAACTGAAACACAAAAATAATAATATAAACGTACTTATGATATTTGGACTAAATACAATAATTAATAGCAGCCTTTCGATTGTGTTCATTTAATCCATATACGATTATGTACTTAAATCTAGCAATCGCAAAGCATTGTCGGGTTCAGCTCGTAATAAATAAATGGATAAAATTATCATATAACCTTGGAGCACTTTTAACTGGGTGCATTAAATTATGGTAATCATTTGGTATTTGAAGCAGTAGACAATAGGTCAATCTACATTTTGTAGAGCATTGACATTGTTGTGGCTAAATTGAGAAGTGAGGTCTTTGTCTGTGTGGACTAGTCATGCCGTTGGCTCTATGCCAGTTATGTGCAGAATTGGCCAGATACGGTACACATGTTACATTTACTGCAATAGGATCTTATCTGCTTGTCGCAAAAGGGAAAATTTCATTTGCAGTTCTCAAATTAGAAGCGAAGTGTGGAGTGCCTTCGACCTAATAACGCTCAGCCTCATAAAATGAGGGTTATCACTCTAGGGCTCTAGCCCGTCCAGGGCACTGCAGATTGAACAAACACCGCGCTGGAATGAACCTTTCTAAAACTTCTGGATGTAGGTTCTGCAGTGCAGATGAAGAAACAAACACCTATACACATTATATGTGAATGTGATGCTTTAAATCATAAAAGGAGCCTCATCCTCGGGGGACCACTGGTTAAACCTGAGGACGATAAAGAACTCGCCTCTTACTTAATAGCCCGATACTTTACGGATCTGGGCTTAAAGGGGGAGATTTAGCAAAATGTAAACTCTCGTCTTCCACACGATAGCCAGGCTCTTTTTAGACATGGGCTTGGAGGGCGAGAACTATTTACGGGGACCCGTCAAAATAGATCTTCACAGGTCGCAGTGACGTCAGGCGCTTAAAGCATAGCACTGACCCCTACCTCTGAGAATAAGAATAATGGAATTAGAAAAACACGGATTAAATATTTATTAACAGTTGTGGGGATCATAGTCCATTGATCGATGACACACACGCGTGCAATGATTTCACCCGAAAAAAAGAGCAACGACCGATGAAGGGAGTCTACTATGGCCTTAATTCTCCAATGACCCGTCTTTGTCGTATTGTTTACTCAAGACAAGATCTAGACTTTTTTGATTTAAGTTTACAACGATTTAAACGAGCACTAAATAAATAGTCCAGATCTTGTCTTGATCTCCCTTTGTTTGTCAATGCTTCTTTTCTTTTTTTTAATATTTTAAACTATTCTTTTATTATAATATTTAAACCCTATAAATTGTATACATGGACAATGTCCGTTAATAAATAAATAAATATTATATTCTGCAAGACTAACAGTATTGCACACAAAACGTCCGTCTACTTAAGAGTAACGTCATGCAGTACATTTACGCCATAGAGACATGAAGAACAAAGGAATGTGGCCTATAAAGAGACCAAAGGACGTGGTAATGCCCAGTCAGCTGAAAAAATCAGCTCAAGCAAGTCAGCCCAAAAAAGCAAGCTCAACCAAGTCAACTCAACGCAGTCACTCAGTTTCCGCATGTAATTTAAGTGCAGTCACTTCAACTCGTTGCTGCCAAGTGATGTATCTTATTCGACATGCAATAAATACACATTAAACACCAACATCGTTTTTTCTGTCCACCTCCAACTGGGGTAGGATCGCCAACCCTAAACCAGCGAAATCCTACACATTGATTAATCGACCAATTAATACACAGAAACGCGCTCTGAGCCCTCAAAAATTATGATATTTACTGATACCCAATCGCTCAGTGATGCCCAGCGCGTCCGTTCTTCGACCGCCAGCCAGGTGCGATGTTTGGAATCGAAACGAAAATGCCACCTTGTCATGGAAATCATTTTAAAAAGGATTGTTTATATTATCGTGTGAAAAAATGTGTTGTTCACACTTCGGCGGAATAACATATTTATTTATTTTTATTTTATTTATTCATATTTTTTGCTTACAAAATATAATTAATAATAAAAATAATGTGACCTCACTGGGGTTTCCCGTGCCGAGGACACTTAACAATATATTTTTTTTAAATTACATTTGAGGATAAACAAAGAAGACTAACTTAAAAAAACGAAGATAATTAACAAATATTTAGACAGTTTAAAAAACACTGTATTTATGTACATCTATATTTTTTATATTACAAAACACACAATGAAAATAACAAAAACCTAACATAAGCTATACACTTGTGGAGCAGTTGATTCAATATTGGTATGGGCGAATGAGACAATCCATTTTACTTCTACCTAGCTCCACTATCCATTTTTTATAGCCTTTTTAAACATTTTCTCGTTACTAATTGTTTTAATAGATAGTGGAAGTAGGTTATATATTTTAATTGAATAATGCTCAAAATCCCTTTGTCCGAAACTGGTTTTAGTTTGTATATATTGTCATTTGAAGCCTATTGGTAGAGCTTCATGAAGTTGGCTGTAGTATTTCCCGATGTTAAAAGGCTAAGATGACACAATCAGTCGGGAAACAGCAAGATCTTATTTAAGTCCATATTTAATATTTTTGCCGTTCTTATACCGTTCATTCCGCTGTACATGTCCAAACCAACGCAGAACTCCTTTCTTAATTTTGTCTAAAATGCTTGTCTAAGCCTTGTATAATGCACAGATCTCGACATCTACCGTGCATAATTTTACCACACAGAAAATACAGAGATGGCATTTCGACAGCATTCAGCCAACTTTCACCCTCGAGTTTCTGATCCCATAGTCAGCATCCATGCGTAAGGATTTTTTCCTCACTGTTTTCTAATATGTCTCATTTTTTGTTTCAGTTAACTCACTACCAGATATTCAGAAGTCACCATGATCCCGTACAAGACACCAACAATTTTAGACTATGGAGATTGTAAGTAATTTTTCTTTTTTTTCCAGAGATGTTGTGTATTTATCTATGCTCATTAAACTGGCAATCTCTGCCTGTTGCGACTCATAACTGACAGGTATCAATAGACAGAATCTATGGATTTTCTGCTTCTTTGCCTCTGCTTACCTAGTAGCTTACCTTATTTGGTACAACCAGGTACTTTGGCCAGACATATAATTTGACTAACCCAGATCATAGTACGAATGCTGGCTGTTAGGCTCTTTCGCAACTTCTGAATAAAGTGCGAGACAGTTTCTAGGAAGAGTTAGCTCGGCTGTCCGAAGCGCCACGTGTTTTGGCCACCCGGAACCATAAATCACCCCCGTGAAGCAATAACACCGACGCCTCTCAATCTGTAAAGTCGTGCTTGTCAACCCGCGTAACCAACGATATTGTATTTCCGCGTTTACATTCCTTAGCCAACAAATTTACTTGTGTAATAGACATTTTTAATACGACAATTATCAATTTTAAAACGTTCTTAAATGCACTGTTTGAAACTTATTATTGATGCCGTAATAGAACTTTTTTTTCATACAATTCTTTCTCTGTTTTTGATGTGTATTATTATTTATTATTATCTTTTTCTGAAATTGATGTATCAAATATTTTTGTCTACCAGATATTATGTTATTATCTTATATATACTTACTGTAAACTAATTTTTATTATTTGTTTTTAACAATAATTTGTTGATACCATTTTTTTTATACTTATAAGTAAATGTAAATGTAATTATTTTTTTGTTTGAATTCTTTACAAGTTATTTACAATTTGCTTTTTAATTCAATTACTTTTCTTATATCCATTTTTTTTTTCATATCCACTTTTCTTATATCAAATTACTGTAATCAGTGTGTCACTTTTCAGTAGTGATGTTATGAAACGGTTGGCGTTCTTACTTTCACTGACCGCGGAAAGTTGTATTTCTCCACCCAATAACAAAACTGACAAGAATCTATGGAATATTGCTTTGATTACTTCATTTAGTTTATCGTAATTTGCTCATTTCTATGTTATGGTTGTTTTTACGAACGTTTCGATTTAGAAAAACCTAGAAAGTTGACATAATCTCTGGTTGAAATGTCAAATTATACTCTTTTTTTTTCTATGGTCAAAACGTTGCGGGGGCTTTAAAGCGGAAACCGGAAATACTACTCGTAGATATAAGGAGTGACGTCATTATTTACGATTTTAAAACGAATACTATTTTTAACATTTTTTTATTTATTTTTGCGTGCGTTTTTGAGATATATCATCCTACTCCAAATTTTTTAAATATTCACGTGTACACGAAAACATTTTTAAAATTTAATTCCGGGTTGGGCTGGAATTCCTCATTCACACATTTAACCACCCCTCGCCTTTATTGACTATGTTTCCTTTGCGACCCCCTCACCCCACTCACCCTCTTAGAACCGCGTCTGTTAACACTCCCTTAGCCGAGCGATGTCTTCCCACACATTAAATCTTAGACTTAATTATTGTAACTTCCACTTATGTGCTAAATTTTAAGAAATAAACTCTACTTAATGTCCTGCCCGTAACACCTTAGATAAAGGGGAAAAAACCCCTGCTCTAAGTTTTACTGATTAATTTGTTAATTTTTTGTTTAAATTCTATTACATTGTGAACAATAATCTGTGTTTACTATATTAGTTTTATATCACCCGTCGATGGGAGGAGTGCTCTATATTTATAGTTGGATAATTTATATAGCGCCATTTTTGTGAAAATCACCTCAAGGGCGCTGTACAATTAATAAATATCCCAGTACGTCTTGCAGCTACAGAGCGCATGGACGGTTGGGATTCTAGTTCCTCGTTTTCAATTAAGATCAATAAAAAAATATAACCTATAGGAGCTAGATTACAGGACGTCTTGCAGCTACAGAGCGCATAGACAGTTAGAAATTTAGCCCCCATTTACACATTTTAAAAATTGACAAATAAATTTAGTGTATTAATGATATTTAAAAATAATAATAATAATATTAATAATAAAAAGAAGTATGATTACAACACGTCTTGCAGCTTCTAAGCGCATAAACGATTGGAATTCTAGATCTCATTTATAAAATTTAGGTATTAAAAAAAATATATTAAAGCTAGATAACCAATCATCGTGCAGCTACAAAGCGCATGGACGAGTGGAATTCCAGCAAAGTTAGAATGATATCAATAAATTTATAAAAAATAGAGCATAGTAGTAAGTTTGTCAAGTGTTCATGCCAAGAACTAAGCAATAAAAAACTAAATAAATAAAGCACTGTTTCAACTCCATGGTTAGCAAAGGGAGATAGATGTCCGAAGAGAATCTTTTGTAGACAGTAGGTAGATATCGTCACCATGTGATCCACTAGGCTGCTGGAGAATTTCTGGAAACGCACGTGTGTAGACTCTCCCAAAACTATAGTAGTGTTCTTGTAAAATAATAAAATTGTGTAACACTAATAACAAAGTTTTATTTTCATAATAATTTATAACCAGACGTGTTATAATTGTTATTATTTTATAGTTGTTATTATTGTATTTCTTCTGATCCATAGATGTTTATCATTTCTTCCATTTCTTATTTTTAATGTCTTTTCTGATAACAAACTGGTTATTTTACAGTAAAATAATTCATATTTCGTGTAACACAATCTATACTTTATCAGCATTTATAATGTAATAATATTGTATAAGCTCTTGGTATGTTATCAGTATTATTAACAGGTTTTTATCAGAATATTAATTGTTCACTTGTTCAACACTTTGTAAATATCGAGTACGATGCAATGGATGGGGCATTTTATAAAGCATATTCTTTTATGTATTTTATTTCGTGTGTCTGTGTGGAGCAAAGATTACAGATATTTATTCAAAATAGCATTTCTGATCTGTATTTTCTGTTTAATTTTCTAAACAATTTTATTTTATGTATGCCGACGACATTGGACTATTCTATAAAAATCAAACAGATGTATTAACAAATAATGACATAAACGAAGACCTTACTATGTTGACTAAATGGACAAACACAAACTTACTTACACTTCATGAAAAAAATGCAATATTATCCATTTTGAATCTAGAAAAATGTCACAAAGTAGATGCTTACATAAATAATGAACGACTTACTGAAATTGAACATGTTAAATACTTAGGACTAACAATAGACAGACAATTGACATGGACAATTCATATCAACAATTTAATTAGCAAAGTGGCGATATTATCGAGTCTTTTTTTTAAATCAAAAACTTTGTTCCAATAAAGGAAAAAAAATGTATAAAGCCTATGTAAAAACTAAAATATGTTATATGCAACTACTATGGGGAACAGAAAACCAAAATGACATAAACAGACTACAAAGACAGCAAAATAAAATATTAAAGTTAGTATATGACCTTCCCTATCTAACAGCAACTAAATAACTTTTTAAACAAACTAAACGATTAAATGTAACTGAACTCTTTAAACTAGAATCCTTAAAATTTATTTATAAATTAGCCACTGATGTAATTGTAGACGAATAATTAAAACTCTAAAAAAACTGTAGTAAACATGAACACAATACGAGAATATCAGAAAAATATCATATACAACCTTTTAAAACGAGAAAAGTACAATCGAGACTAATAAACCATGGACTTAAATTATACAAACTACCAGACAAAACTAAACAAAAGACTCAGACAACCTTGACAAAAGATGTTAAAAATATTAATATTAACAGTAGAATGTGAATTTTAAAAGTTTCGGCCTTTAAAACGAGTTTCGGCCGCGGCCGAAACCTGCGGTCAGGATGTGTCGGATTACGTTCGGCCGTACTAGGGTGGAAAATCAGCACTGAAGGGGCCACGTGGCCATGCGGAGCGGTACGGTGAAAGTAACGTTCTTCTAAAGAAACATTCTGGACAAAAAAACTTCGAAAAAAGTGTATTTCTCATTATGTCAAAGTCTTGTTGAGTATGGTATTATTGCGTGGGGTGGGGCCAGGAAAAGTGCTATTCAAGCGTTAGAAATTGCACAAAAGTGTGTTCCCAAGGCTCTACTCGGGGTCCCTCTCAGGATCAGGACACCTACAGCTGAGGCGTTCGAACGAGTGGGTGTTCTGAACGCCAGGCAACTGTATGCTAAGGCACTTCTCGTTCACACTCATAAACACGGTGGAAATAAAATTTACAATACTAGCTATGAAACGCGTCTTAAAAGAAAACAGCAACTGGACATAGGAGAAAGATTGATATCCATGTGCGAGAAAAGAATCCTGCTGTTTTTTGGGCATATTTCCAGGGGAGATTCTGATAGTTTGGAGAAAACTATTCTCCTGGGAAGTGTCGAAGGGACAAGGTCGCGTGGACGTCAACCGGCAAGATGGAGCGGTACAGTCACTGAGTTATCAGAATCATCACTGACGAATGCCTATAGAAGAGCACAAGACCGTTCCAGATGGAGGGAGACTGTCCACAGACGAGCCATGCCTGGAGTCAGGCATAATCACCATCCTCAGACATGAGGCACGGATTGAAGAGATACATGGCACCTAAAATGACAACATCATTTGGTCAAAGGAGTCAAATATACATTGAAACAAAAATATAAAACAATATACAATTTGCCACAAAAGCAGATAAAAATCTTGAGCAATTTAAACTATTTGTAAAAAAAATGGCTACTTGATTTGGGTCCCGGGAACTGTCTCGAGATGGTCACCCCACCAAAGCAGTAAACTTGTTAATATTTAATTATTTTTGCTTTAACTTTGGATTGAAATGTGAATATGTAATGTTTTATATGTATTTTATATATTTTTTTAGACACTATAAGTATAATATATTAAATCATGTAAATGAATGCCTCGACACGGGCTGTGCCCAGTGAGGTATTCATATTTAAAAAAAGTTTTATGTAAAACGTGAAATAATAAATAATAAAAAAAAATATATATATATATATATATTAAAAAAATATATATATAAAAAAAATGAAATAAATGAAATAAATGAAATAAATGAATTAAATTAAATAAATTAAATAAATTAAATAAATAATTTTAAAAAAATAAAAAATTCTAAGGTCGTTCATATTTATATTTTTGTAATTCCTTCATAGTTAACAAGTTAAAGTTTCTATTTTATTTTTGTAACATAATCGGCACATCTGCCTTTTACAAAAATCTATAATACTAACATATTTGGCTTAATATATATATTTTTTAAACAAATTTCCTTATACCCAAGATTTATAAAAAAAAAGTAAACCTAAAAATTAATGTAATTTTTCTTCTATCGTTAAGTTTGAACAAATTTAATGTTTTTAGTAAAAAATCGTAATTTAAAAACTCATGACTGATTCTAAGTTTAAATTTATATACGTACATCCTTCTTCTTTTGCCGCTCCTACCAGAGGTTGGCGACCATCATTCTGAATTCATCACGATCCCGAGCTAGTCTAATCAGCGCTGCTGCATCCGGCTCACAGGACCACTGTCTGAGATTTCTGAGCCATGATGCTCTTTTCCGTCTCATACCCCGCCTGCCCTCTATCTTTCCTTCCATAACAACTTAGGTATTATCATTCATAAGCATTTAAGGTGGCACGATCAGGTTAACGAAGTTAGTCGTAAACTATAAAGCAGTTTGCACTAACTTAAAAGATTACAGAATTTCTCGCCAATTAATGTTAAGCAAACATTAGTCCAGAGCTTACTTTTTCCACTCCTTGACCATGCGGATGAATGTTATCCAGATGCTAACTCTGAATTACTTGATAAGTTGGAACGATTGCAGAATGTTTGTATATGTCATATCTTCGATCTTCGCAAATTCGACCACATAACCGAATATCGCACGCAACTACACTGGCTCAGTATCAGGCATAGAAGAATTATTCACATTCTATCACTTCTTCGCAATATTTCAAATAATCCCACTTCGCCTGTTTATCTGAGAGAGCTATTCCAACCTCTATCACAACACGGATTATCTCTTCGTTCTAGTAACGAGAGAATCCCTTTACTACCCTGTCATCGCTCTAATTTTCTTGCCTCCACTTTTACAGTAGTAGCCGCTCGATTGTGGAATAACCTACCCACTAATGTTAGAGACGCCCCTTCTTTATTTACATTTAAGTCAAGATCAAAATGTCACTATCAAAACATTTCAATTATTCCTTTATCCTCCTTCTTTCCTTCCCATCCCCCCTCCTCTCTTCATAGTATAGTGTTAATTTTTATATTTTGTTAATCTTTGTTTTTAATTTTTTATAAAATCGTAACATTCAATATGTCCATGTACTTGTAATTTTCTCAAACTGAACGGTTTGGGTAGGTAGGAAGAAATTGCCTTAAGGCAATATGCCGGCCCTTATATGTATATATATTGTATGTACGAGACGCGTTTCCGCCTCGTATAAAGAATTGTGAGACTAAAAATCTCGGCAAGGCGCTGGTATTCTACTGCGAGCTTCGATAGGTATCAGTAGCCCGTAGGTATGAATATGTATTCAAAATACTGTCGGCTGTCAGTGGCGGCTAGCAGGTTGTAAATCCGCTTCTGGATTCGGCTGAGTCCAGGAAAGGTGCAGTGAAGATCTGAAGACGAAGTGACGAAGTAATCGGGCAGAGTAGAGTTAAAAGAGAGTGTTTACTGTTTTCGATCGATGTCTTTATTTCTCACATGTGCACATATTTATACAAGTTTACAAAATCTGACCCTACGGTTAACTTAGGTATGGGAATGGTGCCGGCCCCCCACTCTTGCCAAGTATTCTCCCGAGCGGCCAACGTAAATAGGCGCCCCCTAGCCAACGTATAAGCCCCGATCCCCGCCTCCGTCCCTCCATTGCACAATCGAGCGCCGACTAGAGTGGACGTGAAAGGGCCGCTAGCTTGACACGCTCCGCTCAATTCGTCCTTTATACGGCAGCGGCCGGTAGACGCGGAATTAGCCTCGCAGACTCATACATACTAGGTTACATATTAAATACAACTTAAATAATGATTGAAACATTTATACTAACATACAATAATAAAGGAAAGGACTATGACGTCAGCTACATTGTATTTGTATATAAAGTGTTGAATAAATAAATAAGAAAAGCATACTTCTCACTGCGGAATATGTGACCAAACTGTGAGGCTTTTCTTCTTTTGACAGTGGTCACTAACTTTCTCTCTTTGTTCATAATGCTTAAAACCGCTTCATTATAGACACGATCAGTCCATGAGATTCGAAACATTCTTCTACACAACCAAAGCTCGAAGGCCTCAATTTTGTTCATCGTCGAAACTAAAGAGTCCAACCCTCCACTCCATACAGCAACACTGGCAATACATAAGCTTTTATTGCTCTTCATCTTTTGCATAGTCTCAGATCTCGGTTGCACAGAAGTTTTTGCATTTTATGGAAGGTTGATCTTGCAATTTCAATTCTGGTCTTTATTTCAGAATCCGGATTCCACTCATCATTTAGCCAGCATCCTAAATATTTAAAACAATAAACCTGTTCTATCCCACTACCATCTAAAGCGAGGTTGGTGTTAATGCCTCTCCGTTTGCTGGCCACATTGACGTACATTGTAGACCTGTTACTGTTGTCGACGCGCGCGCGCGGCCATTAGGCTAACGAGAAATTCACCGGTCCGACTACTGCTCCAGTTCCTGGTTCGGGAATGTAAATCCGGAACAGAGACGGTGCGTCGCTAGCAACGGCACGTCCCTGTGATTGAATGAGACGAATACAAGGACCGCGCGCTTGGCTACGGCCTCTCTTCCCGCGGCGTTTGCCCTGCGAGAGCGGTACTAGCATTGTGGAGAGAGAGATTGCGACCAGGGGCCGCGCCGTTGCTAGTGACGGTCGATCGCCCGAACCCTGTTTCAGCTCGGAGGCCTGCAGCGCAGAACCTCGTCGTTTAGTCCGAAAGATAACCCCGTCGAGAGCCTGGCTTATTATATGAGTGAAAAGATACCTGTAACTATTGGGGTCCCTCAGGGGTCAATATTAGGCCCCCTATTGTATATGATAACATTAGACATTCAAATTTATCAGGGAGATATTTCGTGTATGCAGATGATACCCTATTGATCTATAGTGGTGATAATGAAACCCAACTGCAAAACAACATCAATGATGATCTGAACATATTTATGTACTGGTTAGATAATAACTCATCAATAATAAATACAAATAAGACTAAATGTACGGTAAACGAGTGACATTTAGTGCACAAATGCTGCTCGTTACATAAAAAATATATGCCACCCATATCTTGATTTTTCTCTATGGCTAACGCATCTAGTAATGTCCGATAAAAATATAATAATATTTGGCTGATTTATATAGCGCCATTTATGTGAAAAATTACCTCAGGGTCGCTTTACAATTGAATACTTAAACTTATATTCTAACTAAGCTTAAGTGACATTTTATATTTTCTGATTTAAGATTGAGGGTAGGATGAACTAAAGAATAGATATTTTAGTTGGGATCTGAACTGACTGGGACTGTCGATAATTCGTATGTTTCAAGGCAATCAGTTCCAGGCAGAGGGGCCGGCAACGGCAAAAGCACGATCTCCGAATCTAGTGTTTGGGGAGCGCCGGATTTCGACAAATTTTTCTCTGCCTGAATCAAAAGCTGACCTAAGAGTGGATTTTCTTTGATATGTATTTTGCCTAATACAAAGGTCCGATAAGTATCTCGGAGCCATTTCATGATGGAATTTGAATACTGTCGAGCAAAGCGTGTATTTTATTCTCTCTGGGCTTTTTAACCAGTACAAATCTCGAAGATGTTGTGAGATGTGAGAATATTTTTTTACTCCCGTGATAAGCCGCGCTACTGCATTGAAATCAGATTAAAGTATATCAGTTTGGTAATTTGGGAGATTCGCGTATATTCCATTACAGTAATCTAGACCGATCTCTAAGATTTTCTTACCGTAGTGACAAGCCGTCGAGATGGACAAAAAGCTAAGCGAAGCATAGAGGGACTACAATATTGTACAAGTCGTTCACACTATCTTAATTCATTCAAATCCATTGTTTCTAGACATTCTGTTTATGCTCGATTGAAATCCACGGAGTTCCTGTCTTCCTTGTTTTTTTAATATTTTTTTATACGGAATACAAGGTTTATATTTCAAAAAGAAGATTTTTCTGCTATTGTATTACTTTATTTTAGCTAAACTGTTGGAATCAGGAAGGACGTTCTAATGTGGGCCAATCAGGTACATCTCAGCATTTGCTCATGTGGAGAGGAAACCACTTAAAACTCTTCAGGAGAATCCGGCCTCTTGGCAGCAGTCAAGAGGCCTTCCGTTCCATTAAAGGAGTGTTCGGCATTTTGTTACCTACTTTGGTTTATTTCACCAATTGCCTGCACTAAATTGACCATGTACGATACTACTTCTCGTGTGAGTTCTTTTTCTCCCTTGTTGTAATAACTTGATAGTGACCAAAGAAAATATGGTTATTGTAGAGGTAGAGTTTAATATAAGGATATGCGTCCTACAGCTAGGCAACCCTGAATTTGAGTCCAGTCAGAATTATTTACCTTTGGCTTTCTGCCGATCGCCACATTTCACGTGGCTCCGCCCACTCCCGCGTCACATGACTAGCATAGTAGCGCCATCTTGTGGCAAGCGAGTGTCACTACTTCACTACACTTATTATTATATTTATTTATTTATTTTGAAGAAACAGTCGACAATGAAATAATGATATTTTTTTAAAAATACAGTTTAAAGACAGACCAGCAAAGTTTCTAAATAAAATCATACATATTATTAAATTGTGTTACAACAAAAGAATGTGAATGTTTATTTGTATGACAGTAAGTGTAGATGTGTGTTTATGTGTATTAGTGTGGGAGTAAGTGTTCAGGAGTGTGCATCATTAAATAGTAAGTGGGATCGTATCGCAGCCAGAAATAATAATTTATTTTAAAATAAATTAAGGGGTATGTAAAATATATCAATAGATGAAAAAAAAACATTAAAGTTAGAGCAAGAACGATAGAGGAAAGAGTGTTGTGCATAGTTAGTGCTACAGACTGGCAGATGGAATAAATACTTATTTCTTGTCACGCGATAATAATATTATAATATATCTTATTTATTTTATTATTTGTCATTTCTGGTACTGAATTTCAGTTCCGAATCGCCATTGTTCATTACCATACCAGCACTTATTTTATTTATTTATTTTTGCACCACAACAGACCAGGAGGCCCAATTACAGTGGTGAATTACATCACAAAACACTCAGTCTTGAGAAAAATCACATTTTTAATTTATTTGTTCTCACCGAAAATCGAATCCGGAACCTTCCGTGCGTGAGTCAAGCGTCTTGACCACTACGTCGCAAAGCCCGCCATTTTTGTTCCATGTATTTTCTTTTTTCATGTCTTTTAAATATTTAGGTATTGCAATCTCAAGCCACAGTGACCTATACTCCGAAGTGAGGGAACAAACTTATAAAGCCTCGGCAATATCTGACTGCCTGAGAAATATTGTTTGGCACAATAAACACTTGCGGATTGAAAGCAAGGTCCGTATATACAAAACGTGTGTCAGACCAATCATGACTAATGCAGAAGAGACGATGGTAGATACGGTGAGAACAAAAGACCTGCACATAACATCAGAGACGAGAGTACTAAAGGCAATTGCAGGAAAAACTTTAAGGGACAGAAACCGGAATCAAGAAATTAGACAGACTTGCGATACCCAAGACACAGTACGATGGACCAGAACAAGGAGAAGATTCTGGAAAGATCACGTCGACAGAATGGACAGTTCTAGAATACATTTCACCGTGGCCCATGAAATCCCGGCTGGTCGCCGTCCGCCCGCAAGACCACCAAAGAGATAGAAAGACAGCTGGAACTCAGCGTCTCAGGAATCACCCTCTAGCCAATAACAGATCAACCGATCTAAACACAGAAAAATAAGAAAAAAATATGCTGTGTAATAAAATGAAACTGAAATGTATCTAAATTGTATTATATTTAGATAAAAAAATAACGTCGCATGCTACGCAGACGATGCAACCGTAGTGGCGAATCAGAAAATGATTTATACAACGCATGTGGTGACGCGAGAGAGAGGCGCGAAAGTTATTTCTTCGATAGCTTAGAGAACGCATGAACTGATCCAAGATGGTCCAACAAGGTCAGCCAACACACACGTTATTAAGGACGTTTACTGCCACTTAATATACAATGGAAATCGACTCACCTGTGTCGAAGTGTTCCCCTCGCTCCACCAGATATTATATGCGGGAATGATGCGGATGTTAAGTTCTTTCTTTATTCGGCTTTGTGTATCAGGATTTTCGGATATTGGAAGCGGTGATGATAACAATGCTGACACTTTAGCGGTAACTATATATGATAGCCGTAGGAATATTATTTTTTGCTGTCAGTTTATCGTGCGGATCGCAGAAGGCATTCATTTGTTTTTCAGGGAAAAAAAATACGAATGTCAATTTTATATTTGAATATGGAATTAGTGAATTGTCGCAATGCGGTAGGTACTGCCAGGCTGCTCAGGTTCCTACTTCTCAAGGATAAGCCGACAACCAAAACATATAAATGGCAGTAAACATTCACGCGTAACCAGCATGTTTTGCACAAGTTTAATATAGCATCTCAGAAATCAAACATGAGCATTTACCTCAATCATTTATATATTTTTTATGTTTTATTATATAAATATTATAGCCTTTTGCATGAACGGCGACGATATATTAGTGTGGGTTGATTGCACACAGATAAAAATGTATAACACTTTACCACCATTAATCTCTTAATCCTTACTTACTAATATGGTTTTAACTTTTTACATACAATATTTAATAACTCTGATAAGATATACTGTAAAGTGTTTTGCTCAAAATTCCCTATCTCTAATACACTCCATTTTGTTATCTGATGCCATAAATTACAGCGTATTTTTAACACTGGAAAACAGAAAGTGAAATTGTCTCGGAAGGAAAAATTGTGATTCTTATAGTATTTAGTACTCAAGATTCCAAGATTGTTCTTAGAGGGCGGGGGTCAGTGCTATGCAAGCTCCTGACGTCGCTTTGACCTGTGAAGACCTATTGTGACGGGTCCCCGTGAATAGTTTTCGCCCTCCAAGCCCAGCGCCTCGATTATGAACGCTATCTTCATCTGTATATATCGAGACGGTATACTTAACTTCTGTACTATCTGTATCTACCTCAGTATGTTCTACCTACTCGTCATCTCGACATATGATCGAAACAAACCAATAAACAAATACTTGAAGATGCACGTGTCAAAAGCCGGAATAATCGGCGCCCATGCATGAGAAGATGTATTAATGTAGAGGAAACGAGATCTGTATACAGTGATGTGGCGTTCTATCCTCTCTGCCTACCCTTACGGAGAAACGGCGTGATGGTTTATTGTTGTTACATTAACTTTGTGTTCAAACATTTTGATTAATGCTAGTAAATACTAGTTTTGGAAAACTTAGCCCCTCCCCTTCCTAATCCCTACAACCACACATCCTGCAACATGTCGCTGAATATTACCAACCTAATTTAAGTGCATGTTTAGACATGATGGTGTTTGCATCCTCGGTATGTTCTACTTACTTGTCATATCCACATCATATGATCGAAACAAGCCAATGGAATGACCGCAAACAATTAGTCCGCGTTCTTTACGTCATTAACTTTTAAAATAGTTCTCATTTTTATTTTAAATAGGCTTCTGTAACAAAAAGTGCTCACTCCAAAGCGATTATAAATTCCAATAAATCCCAATTCAAGCAAAAATGCTCGCTTGAACATGAATTTTGCATGACTTTTGGAAATCACCTAGACGGTAAGCTTAACGATCGTCTGTATGTATCTACCGATCTGTACCGATCGACTACAAAGCCGGCTCCTATAACGTCTGGATACATACACTCGAAAATATAGTAAAACAGATGGAAAAAAATATAATAACTAAATTATTTTTTAAGATTGGTAACTTTCTGACGTATATAATCTGTGTGACGCCTAGATACTCTTATTTGTAATTAGGAAAGAACCTAGCGACATTATTTCCACATCTAGGCGTTCGTTATATTAATGTGACAATTATGTCGGAATTTAATTCGACTTCAAAACTTACTTATTTCTCTCTCATATTTTTAAAAGGCTTTTAAGAAAAAAAGTGCCAACTTCAAAACGATAAAATTTTTTGATAAATCATAATTAAAGGAAAAATTGCTCAGTGGAACAAAATTTTTGACACTTTAAATGCGTAGATACGCGCATCGAGGGGTTCTAGACTCGTCGGTATAAACCGATGTACTTACATCAAAACTTGATGGTGGGGGTATCGATACTATACCTTTGTAGTCGGTCGGGAGACTTTTATCTTCAACTATGACGTCATATTGAAGCTGTGTCATTTTAGAGCGTAGATAAAGAAATATGTCACCAGAAGTCAAATCTGCTATTTACAAAATCTTCTAATAGCAACTTTGGTTTTTATGCCCCAATGTCCAGAATGTGTAGATTAGTCAATTCATCACACCACTTGGAATTCTTTGGGATAGATCTTCCGGCTTTTCGTCGATCTCTTCGCGACTAAACAGTGTGGGATGAAGTTGGATTGGCATGGTTAAGCTCGAAGTCTTAGGTCTTTCGTTTATATGAATATATTGTATACAATTATTGTTTTGCCCTTGTTTGTCTTTGCTAAATAGTTTTATGTTCTTTTTGTTCAGTTTCTTGCATTTATATTTCTTCATGTAACTGTTGTAATTGGCTTAGGCCGTATATATAATAAATAAAATAAAATAAAATATGTGTACCGTGACGTACGCTTTCCATTGATTCATATCGATGTACCTACCCAAAACGTAAAGGTGGGGGGTTGGTAGTATATCTTTATAATCGCTAGAGGGAATTTATCTTCAACTATACTAAATCTCCCCCTGCAAGCCCAGATCCGTAAAGTATCGGGCTATTAAGTAGGAGGCGAGTTCTTTATCATCCTCAGGTTTAACCTGTGGTCCCCCGAGGATGAGGCTTCTTTTATGATGTAAAGGATCCCATCCACATAGAATGTGTATAGGTGTTTCCTCATCTGCACTGCAGAACCTACATCTAGAAGTTTCGGAAAGGTTCATTCTAGCAAGGTGTTTGTTCAATCTGCAGTGCTCCGGGCGGGCTCAACTTGATGAGGCTGATAACCCTCACTTGATGAGGCTGAGCTTTATTAGGTCAAAGGCATTCCGCCAGGTGCGTATTAAGGTTTGATGATGACAAAATGAACGGGGTTTTAGTCCCAACAGATGGATAGCATGGAAGTGAAACATGGAACTGGCAAAGGAAGGATGAAAGCCGAGTGAACGCGGTCAAAATGCTATCTCTTAGACGAATGTGTGAGAAAATCAATGTACGACAGGGTTACGAATGATGAAATCACGCGAGTGTAAATTTTTTATTTTTTTATTTATTTTTTATTTATAAATCATATAACACAAGGTATTTTACAAGTATAATACGTTGAATTACATTCCCAGGAGTTACAACAACTCAATTCGGGACATAAATAATATTAACATTTAGAAAATAACACAACTTGAGAACAACAAAGAAACAAAGTAAGTTTAGCACCTTTATAACTAAATATAGCACAACAACATATACGCCTAAAACCTTTTCTTACACAAGCAGATAAATATATATAAAAAAACACTTTTAAGAATAAAAAAAGTAGTGAATCTACTAAGGGAGATAAGGTCATTAACATCACATGCCATGCAGATGATGCTGCCATGGTAGTGCGGGTATGTGAGTGCGGTTATTATCCTTGGCTCTACCCGACCGAGTTTCTCCAGGGTATGCTTGGCTACAACAGTTTAGAGACTAGAAGGAATGTGTATTTGACCACACATTTTTATCGATTGTTGCGCGGTATGATCGATAATTCTGAAATTATGATGAGCATTGGTTTGTATGTTCCTGATAATTACCTAAGACAGCGTCAGCATAGATTGTTTCATATTCCGATATTCAGGACCAACCTGCCTATGGTTATGCCTGTTGGAAGAGCTACCGCTATGCTGAACAACATCGCTCTGGATATTGATCTGTTTCATGTATCCGAAGGGGTTTTCCGGAGCAGGATTCTTCGACTCCTTTGACATGAGTCTCTTTCGTGTATTTTTTTTCTTTTTTATAAAATGTACGTATTGAATATATTTTTGTAATGTATATGTTATATTTAAAATAAATAAATTGAAATTGAAAATTGAAAATGATGAGAACATATCCATGTCAGTTAGTAAACATCTGGATGCCTAAAACATGATTATTAGAAACATAATTCGGATATACAAAACGTATGTCAGACCAAATCATGGTGTATACAACAGAGGCGAGGATAGATAGAGATAAAATAAATAAAAAATACGAAAAACAAAGTAGAAAAACTAAATAGAAAAATTAAATAGAAAAACCAAATAACTGCTCAGAACGTCAGAGATGAAAGTACTAAAGGCAATCGCAGATAAACCAAAAAGAGGCAGAATGTAGAGTCAAGAAGTCAGACGGATTTGCGATACCCATTGCACAGTAAATAGATTATGTCTCCATATTACGCCAATAATTCCATTAATGGACAGCTCCGAAATTCCCTATACCATTGCCCACAAAATCCTGGCCGTTTGCCGTCTGCCCGGAAGACCACCAAGGAGAGGGAAGAACAGCTGAAACTCAGTCTCAGGAGTTAGATTTTAGCTGATACCAAATTAATTGATCTTAACCGAGAAGAAGAAGATTAAACTTTCAGAAATAATTTTCACCCAGATCTTCCAAGAAAAGGTTTAGGTAGAAGGCCTTGAGAGCCACGCTTTGCAATTTACGCATTTCATTTTCTTCAATTTTGGTCGGTAGTTTATTATACAGCGTTCGAGAGATATTCTCCAAGGACTTTTTACCAAACTTGGTAGAATGAAATTTTGATCTGATTGAAAATCTGAGTCAGGTATAATTGATAAGATTAAGAATGGCTCACTGAGATGGTTTGTCAAGTATATAGGTATATGGCGAAATTTAACGGTAAAGTGAGACGAGGACGACCAAGGAAGACGTGGCATGATCAGATAAACCAAAATCTTAGGTCTGGTCATGTCAAAAGCAGACAGAACCGAAGGGCATGTATGACAAGATGTATGAATGTGGAAGAGGCTAGGATTGTATGCCAGGATAGACGTGTGTGGCGGTCCATTCTCTCTGCCTACCCCTACGGGGAAATGGCGTGATGGTAGTAGTATTTTATTAAAGCGGTTACAAAATAAAAACAATCTGCCGGCATGATAATGACTAAATTAGCTATTCATTTTTGGCCGCTCCGTTCTCTTCCAAATCCAAACTTGAACAACTGTCAAAACTCGAGCCCGGCCGGCCAATCAGAGGCGCGGGTGTGTCGGTGACGTCACGTGATAGTGCGAGGGTCGAAGCTCGCGCTGCCGCCGCGCGCCTCGGTCCGCGCTCCGCAGCAAGAATTCGCGCCGCGGATCGCGGAGCTTGCGGGCGGGCGCCGTTGCGAGACATACGCCCGCGTGACGTCAAGCGAGTTATGTGACATTTGGAATGTTTACATGTTTAGATTTTCCAGTTTTTTCTTCTCGCGATGTCGCGATTAGCGATTAGTTTCCTTCGGGCATTGCGCGCGCGCGGACGTGTCGTGTCTTCGTACGAACGCTTTCGAATAAGAAATTGAATATTGTAAAAACAATCGGCCTTTTACCTTGAATCTAATAGCGTAAATATTATTTATAAATAACTCTGTGTCAGTTTTTTTTCCATTGTGATTTTGAAATTAATGACAGCTGTTTCGCCTCGCCAGTCTACTTTTTAAACCTAATCTAAATACGTGGTAATTTTTAGTTTTTGTTTTTTTAATTGGTTTTTTTTTTGTATTTACGCAATTTTCCAACAGAAAAATATGTAATGTTTTGAGTATGTCCAAATGTTTGCAGACAGGCTGGATTTCCTCCCTAGGGGGTTATTTAGATCTTAATTTGTTGCAACGGATAGGGAAAATATTTTGAGAAGGTAATATGGAAATCTAGGCATCTATAGGGCTTATGACCTGTCATAAGCTGGTTTAAGTGGCCACTTTACACATTGCGTAACATTCACCATTCTGCCTATTACACACGGACACAAAAATTTAATTCTAATAGTTTTTTTTTTTAAACAGGCCCATTGGGCCGATTACGCGAGGCCCGAAAGGCTGAATTCCCTGGCATGTAACAGTCGGCGAAACCAAATCGGTTCAGTTTTATTAACATTTTTAAATAATGAAATGTATTATTTTGTTTTGTATAAAATCACTTAAATATTTTTTTAATGCCTAACGGTTTCAGAACACCATTGTTCCTTTGTCAAGGCTAAACTCACCAGCCGATGACAGGTCATGAGCTTTGTAAATGCCTATATATTCATATACCTCTCTAATTCCTCCATCTCAGTCGAAATATCTATCAAATAATTATTTTATTCGTCACTATTGAGATATTGGCCTTATTAACTACTGTGTTTTAAAAAAAAAAAATGTTATTTAATTGGGTGGAAATTATCGTAATATCACAACTAAGTAAATAAAAACAGATTAAACAAACTATGAATTATGTTTTCAATGTAAATTTTAATTAATGTTAGTAATATTAGTATTTAACCACTTACCGACTTTTTATGTCTACCGGTTTCGAGATGTACCCGTCTCTTTTTCGTCAGGACACTAAGTACACCAACATGCAAATACTATAATACACGTTCACTTTTACCATCACCGTAGTATTCATAGTAAATACGAAAAAATACATAAATTACATGCAGAGTTAAAGCAGATGCAAACACCACCATGTCTGAATATGCACTAAAATTAGGTTTATAATATTCAGCGATATGTTGCAGAATGTGTAGCAATTGGGATTAGGAAGGGGAGGGGCTAAGAGGTCGAACGTTACACATGTGGTTAATTTTTAAATAAAAAATAATATTCTCCCAGTAAATTATCAAATATCTTTTCAATATAGGCCACTTTTTGTAATGTGATTAGAAATAAGTTTTTAACGTAAATTTAGAGACTGAACAATCCAAAAAATAGGTTTTTAATGTAAATTTTGAGATTGAACAATCCAAAAAATAGGGTTTTAATGTAAATTTTAAGATTGAACAATCCAAAAAATAGGTTTTTAATGTAAATTTTGAGATTGAACAATCCAAGAAATGGGTTTTTAATGTAAATTTTGAGATTGAACAATCCAAGAAATAGGTTTTTAATGTAAATTTTGAGATTGAACAATCCAAGAAATAGGTTTTTAATGTAAATTTTGAGATTGAACAATCCAAGAAATAGGTTTTTAATGTAAATTTTGAGATTGAACGATCCAAGAAATAGGTTTTTAATGTAAATTTTGAGATTGAACAATCCAAGAAATAGGTTTTTAATGTAAATTTTGAGATTGAACAATCCAAGAAATAGGTTTTTAATGTAAATTTTGAGATTGAACAATCCAAAAAATAGGTTTTTAATGTAAATTTTGAGATTGAACAATCTAAGAAATAGGTTTTTAATGTAAATTTTGAGATTGAACAATCCAAGAAATAGGTTTTTAATGTAAATTTTGAGATTGCACAATCCAAGAAATACGTTTTTAATGTAAATTTTGAGATTGAACAATCCAAGAAATAGGTTTTTAATGTAAATTTTGAGATTGAACAATCCAAGAAATAGGTTTTTAATGTAAATTTTGAGATTGAACAATCCAAGAAATCGGTTTTTAATGTAAATTTTGAGATTGAACAATCCAAGAAATAGGTTTTTAATGTAAATTTTTAGATTGAACAATCCAAGAAATAGGTTTTTAAAATAAATTTTCAGATTAAACAAATGTGAATAATTTTCAATACATACGCTTGTATTATAGTCGTGTGCGCATAGTATTTTTGACCTTCTACGTTCTACGCAATCTAGTGATTAGTGATATCTAAGTGTGCCTTTCAATTGTAGTTGTGAAATCTACGTGTTGATTTAAATATAAGGTATGTACTATTTATAATTTTGAATACTTAATTAAATATGACAACATTTTTTATTATGGTTTATAATTTGTTAATTTTTAGTTGCGTGTTATTGCTCTAAATATTATATCGTCGTTTTTAAATAAATATTCACCGTCATATCGCGGTTTTTAATGAAATAGACACCGTTTTTGAATAAAATCAAATTGTACAATAAATTACCAGACAAAACGAAACAAAAGACTCAGACAACCTTTACAAAAGATGTCAAAAATATTATCATTGACAATAGAATATGAATGTAAAAGATAAATTGTTTTATTCAATGAATGTAATAAAGGATTTATAAATAAAACCCGGAGAGTTTATAGATGCATTAAAAATAAAAATAAATACTTTTGTTTGTCCGTTTTTAATTAAATAATCACCATTACATCACAGTGTGTAAATAAATAATCACCGTTTTCAAATAAATAATCTCCGATATCTTTATATATATATATATAATTCCTCTGTACGTGTGATGTCACCGCACTCCTCCTAAAACGGCTTAACCGATTTACGTGCGGTTTTCATAGAAATATAGATCTTTGCGCTGTGCGTGTTCGTAGATATTAAAATCTTTAATCTAATATGTAAAAAATAAGTTAGGAGCATAAATGCTTTATTCATCGATCTACCGGGGTTGCATTCGAGGAGAATGCATTTGCAAAAAAATGGAAAGATGTTGTTTTTTTGTGTATAAAAAAAGTTTGTTTTTGAATGTTTACAAACATCATTTATTTTTTGTGGATCTCAATCAGATTCTTTTCTTAAACTCCTTAAAATTTCTATCCATTTATTTTTTTTATAGGATTTTTGGTAACACTAAATAATGTTGATTGAAATACATTAAAAAAAATCGTATTCCTACATAAGTACACCACTTTGTTGGTGAGACGACCGGAGTTTGACGTTTGCAAAAAGAATGCCATTTTTGAAAAAATATGTATTTTATGTTTTGGAATTCAACCATAAACAAGTACCTAGGTACCTACTTAAATTCAATATTTAAATATTTACAATTTTTAGTTTTGGAATTTAATCACAAACAAGTACCTAGGCACCTACTTATCAATGAAAAGTCTTTTGCAAACGTTCGGGAAGGACAACGTCTGTCGGGTCCGCTAGTTTATAATAAATAAATAGTCTCCGTAGGGCTGTGGTCTCGTGGTAGTATTGTGGACTCACGGACCTAAGGTCGCAGGTTCAAATCCCACTCTATCAAAACTCGATTCCCATTTTTCCAGCACAAGTTATTTACTACTTTTAGGAAATGGTCTGAAAATTGAAATATTTGAGTAAACAATAAAAACTGTAGTATTTCCCTTTCAATTAATAAAAATGAAAATATCGCATTTTAAAAATAAATAACGTTTTTAAATAAATAATCACCGTAACATCGCTGTTCTTGAATAAATAATCTCCGTTTTTAGGTAAATAACCACCGTTTTAAAGTAAATAACCACTGTTTTTAAATAAATAATTACTGTTTTTAAATAAATAATTACTGTTTTTAAATAAATAATCACTGTTTTTAAATAAATAATTATCGCAGGTAGCAAAATTCGTTCTGCCAACAATTTTCAACATTGAAATTGATTTTAAACATTGAAAACGCAATTTTGTTTAAAATTAATAAACCTAACAGAATAATTGTTTGTTTTGATAAAATGTCAGCTTCGCGGTGTAGTGGTCAGCGCGTTTGCGTACTATGCAAGAGCTCTCGGGTTCGATTCCCCACATGGTTGACATGAAATATTTATTTTAAAAGGTTTTTATACACTAGAATATTTCACAGTCCCCGGACTGGTACCTGAAGCGCAAGACTGATAATCTTCAACAATATTTTGAGTTTGTCCAAATTTTTGTAGAGAAGAACTGGATTCAACTCCCCGGGGAGCTGTTTATATTAACATATTACAAAAAAATAACATTTTCAGGCGTTGCCTAGTATGTAGGTGAAATAATTCAATTAGATGAATCTCACCCGCATAAATAAAGGTTTCAGCTCATTAACTTCACAAACATAAACAGATAAAAGAATTGAAGGAATATACATGTTCAAATATGGACAGAATGGTGAATGTTACACATTGTGTAAAGTGGCCACTTAAACTAGCCATTGACAGGTCATAAGCCCCGTAGATTTCTAGAATTCTATATTACTTTCTCTTAAATGTTCTTCATCTCTGTTGTAATATGTTAATATAAACAGCTCCCCAGGGAGTTGATTCCTGTCCTTGTCTACAAAAATTTGGAGAAACTCAAAATATTGTTGATAAATCCACCTGGTCCATAAAGAAGTATAGAAATTGAAAAAATAACATTTTCAGGCGTTGCCTAGTATGTAGGTGAAATAATTCAATTAGTTGAATCTCACCCGCATAAATAAAGGTTTCAGCTCATTAACTTCACAAACATAAACAGATAAAAGAATTGAAGGAATATATATGTTCAAATATGGACAGAATGGTGAATGTTACACATTGTGTAAAGTGGCCACTTAAACTAGCCATTGACAGGTCATAACCCCTGTTGATGCCTAGACTTCTATATTAAAATAAATTATAAACACCTCTCTCCCGCTTCCACTCCCACAAAGTCTACTATAAACCATTGAGTCTTTCTAATTTTGTTATAATAATTTTCTATGCATAAATGTGTCCATAAAAATGCCCATTGGGCGTATATATAAATAATTAAATTACCTTCTCTTTAATGTTCTTCATCCCTGTTGTAATATGTTAACTGATAATCTTACCTTCATGCAACAAATGTGATCAAAATACACTGCGATTGGTGCACCAATGCTGTGCCGTTAGGTGTTTCATTAAAAAATATTAAATAATTCAATAAAAAAATACCCACTTATAATTTTTTTAATATCGAAAATTTGACTCTCAGCTAGTCTAACAATGGGAAAATTTATATGAGATATTTTAGTTCACATTTCGTATCTTGACCTCAGAAATTCAGATTTCAATCTTTGTACCTAAATAACCAATACATATTACATATTGAACATATTCAGATTATCATGGCACTGTGTGGCATGACTCATGACGTCATAACGCATTGAAATTATTATACAAAGTTAATATTTGAAAGGTACGAAAAAAAATGTGACTCAGATAATTTGAACATTTTAAAAATATTTGCCCAAATATTAAAATTTTCGGGCCATTTTCAACGAGTTGTAAATAAACAATGTTTGAGTATGTCCAAATGCTTGCAGACTGGCTGGATTTCCTCCCTAGGGAGTTGTTCATATTTAAATTTATTTCAACAGAGAGGGAAAACATTTTTGAGAAGGGAATATGGAAATCTAGGCATTTACAGGGCTTGTGACCTGTCATTGTCTGGTTTAAGTGGCCACTTTACACACTGTGTAACATTCACCGTTCCGCCCATGTTTGAACATCCACATTTCCTCAACTCTTCCATCTGTTGACTTTTTTTTTCTTTTATTAGGAAACATACAGTACAGTTACAAAGTTTAATATTTTACACAATTAGACTTAACTCTAATGGACCGGTGAAGTTCCCCCCCCCCCTCCCCCCTCGTTTCTCTCCTGCAGAAGTTAGCAACCATTTGTTTATATAATTATTTATTTTTTTAAATTTTATTACTTCTAAAAATTTGTTTTAATGTGCCATATTTTTCTTGCTCATACTGATCATCGTGGTTTCGGATGTGACAGGGTTTAAAGAACACCTGTATATCCCGATATATTTTTTTAAAACAATACTTTGAGTGTGTATTTTTTATTTATTCTTTTTTTTCACATTAATTAACAATGGTTAATAATAAAAATAATGCGACCTCATACTCGGGGTCACTCGTGCCGAGGACGCATAGCACACTATATTAAAAATATATTTTTACATGTGGAAATAAACAAAGAAGACTTAATATCACATAATTCTTCTGGCTAAATTACAAGCCATTGGTATAAGAGATCCCTTATTATCATTTTTCAGGTCTTACCTAAGTGAAAGAAAACAGTTGATTCAAATTAATAATTCCTTGTCTTCTCCAATCACTGTTACTTCTGGAGTACCTCAAGGAGCCTACCTTGCTCCATTATTTAATATTTTTATAAATAATATTATCAATGTTTTTCGAAATACAAAATTCTGGCTTTTTGCTGATGACAACAAGGTACTTAAACTGATTGAATCTCCCAATGATTGTCTTCTTTTTCAACACGATATTAATTGTTTTAATGAATGGTGCGACATCAATTGTCTTCAACTTAACATTGACAAATGTAAAATAATATCTTTCTCGCGACGAAAAAAACCTATACAATTCAACTACAAACTAAAAAATACTTCCCTTTCAATGGTTTCGTCAATAAAGGATCTTGGCATTACTTAAGATAGTAAACTCTTCTATCGTGAACACATTGATAATATTGTAAACAAATCTCTCAAACTTCTCGGTTTTATCAATAGAGCGACGGCGGGCTTCAAAAATATTAATACCATCAAAACTCTTTATTGCTCACTAGTTCGACCCCATCTAGAATACGCTGCTCCTATTTGGTCTCCATTCTACAGGACTCATATTGACCATATCGAGTCTGTCTAACGCCGTTTTCTAAGAAAAGTGGCATGGTTGCTCGGATTACAAAGGGGTAATTATTCCTATTTTGAAATAGAGCAATATCTTAATCTGTCTTCATTGGAGGACGTAGAACTGAGATGGACCTTATATGCATTTTCAAAATACTTAATGCTTTAAGTGATGTCCCATCTCTGTTGCAATCAATTTCTTTTCATGTTCCCAACCGTGTCACCAGAAGTCAAAATCTGCTATTTATAAAATCTTCCAAGAGCAACTTTGGTTTTTATGCCCCAATGTCCAGAATGTGTAGATTAGTCAATTCATCGCACGACTTGGAATTCTTTGGGATAGATCTTCCGGCTTTTCGTCGATCTCTTCGCGACTAAACAGTGTGGGATGAAGTTGGATTGGCATGGTTCAGCTCAAAGTTTTAGGTCTTTCGTTTTTTTAAATATATTGTTTACAATTATTGTTTTGCCCTTTGTGTGTCTTTGCTAAATAGTTTTATGTTATTTTTGTTCAGTTTCTTGCATTTATGTTTCTTCATGTAACTGTTGTAATTGGCTTAGGCCGTATATATAATAAATAAATAAATGAATATACAGAGAAGAATAACAAAATGTTCAGACAGTTTTAAACACTACGTATTTATTTTTATATTTAATTTATGTATACCTATATTTTTTGATATTATAAAACGCTAAATAAAAGAACAAAACATAACATAAACCATACATTTGTGGAGCAGGTGATTCAATATTGGTTTGGGCGAACTATACATTTTTTACAGCCTTTTTGAACATTTTCTCGTTACTAATTGTTTTAATGGACCGTAGAAGTAGGTTTGGCGGCCTCCGTGGTGTAGTGGTCAAGACGCTTGACTCACGCTCGGAAGGTTCCGGGTTCGATTCCCGGTGAGAACACAAAAAATAAAATGTGATTTTTCTCAAGCCTAGGTGTTCTGTGATGTTATTCACCACTATAATTGGGCCTCCTGGCCTGTTGTGGTGCAAAAATGAAATAAAATGAAAAATGAAAAAAAAAAAGTTATAGATTTTAATTGCATAATAAATTATATTATTTTTTTAAAAATTGACTAATGTTAGTTAATATTAGTATTTAACCACTTCTTCTCTTCTTCTTCTTTTCCACATCCGCTTCTAAGTGGAGCATGTGGACATCACCAGTTGCCTCCAGGAGACCCTATCGCCAGCCAGCATTTCTGCCTCTTCCCACGTCAATCCAGCGCCCCTTAATTCTGACGAATAGTCATTCATCGTCATCGTCGATCGTCATTGACGGCCTTCCAGGACGGCGTGAGCCCGCAGGTTTAAAGAAAAGGCACTTTGGTTTAGGTTCTCCTGAGGCATGCGCAGCACGTGTCCAAAAGCCAGGTCCACCGCCGCATCCTCAAGACGCTCGTTATAGGAGGCTGCTGCGTCCGTTCTCGGACTTCAATGTTGGTTATAAAATCAAACCAGCTTATACCTAATATTCTTCTCAAGCACTTCCTCTCAAAACTCAGAAGTTTGGTGTTTTAAGCTTCGGTAAGGTGCCAAGATTCGCACCCATATAGAAGTACTGGCATTACACAAGAGTTGAATAATCGGCATTTCGTATTCGCGTGTGTAGAGGAGAATAGGTGCTGGCAGGCCATTATAGGTCATAAAGTAGTGAATAACGGAAACTTTCAAACAACAGTGCGCCTACTTTGAAATCATAAAAAAGTATATGAACCCATTAAAATCGTTTAAGAATGTATAAGTTTTTGATGCGAATGTACCAAGATTTAACTATCTAGAATACTACCTCCCACGATAAATTACAGCAGTGCTACCAAAAGTGAACTTATTGATAAATACTCGATAGATTTAAAATATTCTTTCCAATATGCTCGTACATACAAAATGATACGTCAATCCTTGAACCACTCTCATACACGCGTTTGTCTAATAATAATGTAAAAAATAAATAAAATTGAGCGGGAATTTCATTCTCATTATAAAACGAAATAATACAGACTGAAATGGATACAAAGTCGTTGGAACAATAGACTTCTTTCCCCCCTTCGGCAACTACACGTGGACCGGACTATCTTCTAGGAATTTAGCGAAAACATGTGTTTGCACATGTGCGATACTGCAACAGTGACTAGTGACCACCGAACATCTACGAAAGCCACCCTTCGGATATTTTTATCTGTCATGTCATCCATAGTGTTGAAGTGCTTTATCTGTTTAGTTTTTTATTGTTTACTCTTTAGCACGAACACCTTACAAATTTACTATTATGCTCAATGTTTGTTTTTGTAAATTTATTGATAATTTTAAGTTGCCAGAATTTCACTCGTCCATGCACTTTGTAGCTGCAAGACGATTAGTAATCTAACTTCAATAGGTAAATGTTATCAACTATCAAATATACACATTTAATAAATGTACCTTACAAATTTACTATTATGCTCAATGTTTGTTTTTGTAAATTTATTGATAATTTTAAGTTGCCAGAATTTCACTCGTCCATGCACTTTGTAGCTGCCAGACGATTAGTAATCTAGCTTCAATAGGTAAATGTTATCAACTATCAAATATACACATTTAATAAATGAGGTCTAGAATTCCAACCGTCTATGCGCTCAGTAGCTGCAAGACTTGTTGTTATCTAACTTCTATTTTTATAAATTTGTTTGTTATATATTTTTTTTAAATATCACTTTATCTCTTAACTTAATTGTCAAATAAAAAATTTAAAAATGTAAATAGGGGCTAGATTTCTTCTTGTCTATGCGCTCTGTAGCAGCAAGACGTGCTGTAATCTAGCTCCTGTATATCATAATTGGAGACGAGGAACAAGAATCCCAACCGTCCATGCGCTCTGTAGCTGCAAGATGTGGTGGGAGATTTATTTATTGTACAGCGCCCTTGAGGTGATTTTCACAAAAACGGCGCTGTATAAATTATCCAAATATATATATATATAAAACACTGTAATTATAAACACCTGATTACATTACAGCAGTGTGCATTGTGCAACTGGCGTGTTCTTTGGCGATAGTGGTTGTCCTTGGTACAACAGATCAGGGTATTCATATATTCTATAGAGAAATATACATTAACATATTACAACAGAGATGAAGAACATTTAAGAGAAGGTAATATAGAAGTCCAGGCATCTACAGGGCTTATGACCTGTCAATGGCTGGTTTAAGTGGCCACTTTACACACTGTGTAACATTCACTATTCTGCCTATATTTGAACATCTATATTCCTTCAGTTCTTTCATCTGTTGATGTTTGTGCCGTTCATTTTGCTGCCCGCATTCACTCTCCTTACAACATCTGTTTCTACTCTTCCATATCTTGAAAACATGCTTCCCAGATACACAAATTCTGCGACTTGTTCGAGACATTCGTTGTTTGCATTTATTATGCAGTCAGTAACCTCACTCCCCTTTCAAATACAAAGTGATTCAGAAAATAATTTTCAGATTGGAACTAGAATACGAGTGTCTTGCATGTTTAGCTTTGTATATTTTTCAACAGAGTATTTTAATTTGTTTCAGATAAAAATATGCCTACAAAAGACTCCGAGCCTCCGCTGATTGGCGTTATAGATGAAGGGACCAAATCAGTCCGATTTGTGGTAAGTTATTATGCAAATATCATCATAATTTATCAAATGTTAATAAATATTTGTATATAACCACTTACGTACTTTTCGATGTCTTCCGGTTTCGAGACGTACCCGTCTCTTCGTCAGGATACTAATTAAACTAACATGCAAAACCCACCACACACCTAATATTTCATTTTTAAAATAAAAAGAATATTAAAATATTTGTAGTTTATGCTATGATTCTGCAAGAAAGGAAGCAACAATCAAAGAAAATGAAATTGGATGCTTTTTTAAAAAAAGTGTGAGAATTTAATTTAGTACCAACGACCTGGTGAGTTAGTATTTATTATTACTGCCCCTCGCCTCTAAGACTCTCTCTTTCTCTCTCTGCAGATCTTCAAGAGCCAGTGCAGTTCGGAGCTGGTCTCCGCGCAAGAAGACATTACCCAAGAGTACCCTCGCGAGGGCTGGGCCGAACAGGACCCCCGCGTCATACTAGCCGCGGTGCAGCGCTGCGCTAAGCAGGCTATTTCCCAGCTGCCCGCCCTAGGTAAGGACACCTAGAACTCGTAGGTCATAAGCTCAAACTGGACAATATACGTTTTACTCCATGCCTACGAAAACATTCCTCGAGCAATGAGTAGGTAATTGGAACAACCCGCCCTCTTCATCTCGTGCCGCTCTTCACCACGCTCTTCTTCGACCATCACGTCATGTTGATGAACACCGTGGGTTCAGGAAAGGCCGCTCGGTTGAGACCAATCTAGTGGTTTCCACGAACTACGTCACAGAAGATCTGGACGCAGGACATCAGGTAGACTGTTCATATAATGACTTCGCCAAGGCCTTTGATACTGTCGACCATGATGTCTTATTGAAAAAGCTTTATGAGATTGGTTTCTCGGATGGTATGTTAAAAGTAAAACCTATAGAATAGAAGCCAATACGTCTCGTATGGTCTTTTTGCGTCGGAGTGTTTCTATACTTTCTCAGGTATCCCGCAAGGCTCTAACCTGGGTCCATTGTTGTTCTCTATTTTCATTAATAATATTTCAAATGTAATTTTGAACTCGCGTTTTCTGTTATTTGCGGATGACTTAAAACTTTTCTTAAAGGTGACAACTTTGGACGATTTTCGTCTTCTCCAAGCGGATTTATATAATATATGTGAATGAGGAAGGCGAACTTAGGGTTAATGTTTCCACGGGTTCGGTCACGTCTGTCACTAGGGCCCAAAAAAGGTTTCAAACTTTTTACCAAGCTCTTTCTTGTACCATTTTTAATATATTTGCAAGTTTTAAACAATTATTTTTTTATACTTACGCACCCACACACACGCACCCTCTCTCTCACTCATTTACGCATACACACATTAACATACACATGAATACAAACGTCACACACATAAAATTACGTTAACTCTTTTCTTATATATTATGTGTCATTAGATTTACAGTGGATTTTTTTAATTGGCTTAAGTATTGTTAACGTTTTTCTACTTATTTTGTTTATGTTATAGCTGTAAAAATCCCAAATAAAATAAAATAAAATAAAATAAAATAAAAAACTCTATTTTTTCGCTACAAAATGAATAAGCAGAATCTAATACAAACATCAAATATTAAGGATCTGGCTGTTAGATTTGTGAGCACTCTGACATTTCATGAAATCATAGAGACAATCAGTGGTAATGCATTGAAGATGTTAGGATTTGTTCTCCGTACTGCCATGGTTATTGAAAATACCCGCGCACTGACAACTCTTTACAACTCCTTGGTGCAAAGTAGACTCGAGAGTGGCTCGATGATTTGGGGGCCACATGAACTGAAGTACCGTCTTATGATAGAGCAAATCCAAAAGAAGTTTCCGAGATATATATATAGTTGGATAATTTATATAGCGCCGTTTTCGTGAAAATCACCTCAAGGGCGCTGTACAATTAATAAATATCCCAGTACGTCTTTCAGCTACAGAGCGCATGGACGGTTGGGATTCTAGTTCCTCGTTTTCAATTAAGATCAATAAAAAAATATTTATTTATTTTATTTATTTCATTTTATTTGGGATTTTTACAGCTATTACATAAACAAAATAATTAGAAAAATCTTAACAATACTAAAGCCAATTACAAAAATCCACTGTAAATATAATGACACATAATATATAAGAAAAGAAGTTTAGTAATTTTATTTGTGTGACGTTTGTATTCATGTGTATGTGAATGTGTGTATGCGTGAATGAATGAGGGAGAGGATACATGTGCGTGTGGGAATGAAAGAGGGAGAGGGTGCGTTTGTATGGGTGCGTAAGTATGAAAATAATATATTTGCTTAAAACTTGTAAATTATATTAAAAATGGTACAATAAAGAGCTTAGTAAAAAGTTAGAAACCTTTTTGTTAAAATTCAAATGACGAAATGATATAAATTGTTTTTTTTTTTTTTTTTTTAAGTATGTTAAATTTCAAAACCGTATTATGAAGAAAAAAAAAGCATTTTATTTTTTAAATTTAACTGATACACATCGAATGAATAATGTGGGACGAGTCCTATACAATACAGTAGGTAACCACAAAATGCAGTAAACACGAAATAATGACAACAATAAAATAAGGATTGACAATACGCGAACGTTGATTCAAAACGAACACACAAATGCATATTATATGCACCTACATAATATATAAATAAGAATAACATATAAGTTTAATATAAATGATTCGGATTATAAAAATCAGGTGTCACAAACAGTTGGCCCGCAGTACGGGGATACATAATTATATTAAAAGATCTTCTCACTATAAAACTTATGTATGTTCAGGGATAGAGAGCAATATAACAGATAGGAGCTAGATTACAGGATGTCTTGCAGCTACAGAGCGCATAGACAGTTAGAAATTTAGCCCCCATTTACACATTTTAAATATTGACAAATAAATTTAGTGCATTAAAAAATAATAATATGAATAATAAAAAGGAGTAAGATTACAACACGTCTTGCAGCTACTAAGCGCATAGACGATTGGAATTCTAGACCCCATTTACAAAATTTAGGTATTTTAAAGTTAATATATATCTACATGAGAGAGTGCGGGTATTATCCTCGGCTCTACCCGACCGAGTTTCTCCAGGGTATGCTCGGCTACAACAGTTTAGAGACTAGAAGGAATGTGTATTTGACTACACATTTTTATCGATTGTTGCGCGGTATGGTCGATACTTCTGAGATTATGATTAGCATTGGTTTGTATGTTACTGATAATCACCTAAGACAGCGTCAGCATAGATTGTTTTATATTCCAATACACATGACCATCCTGCCGTTGGAAGGGCTACCGCTACGCTGAACAACATCGCCCTGGATGTTGATATGTTCCATGTATCCGGAGGGGTTTTCCGGAGCAGGATTCTCCTACTGCTTTGACGAGAGTCTCTTTCATGTATTTTTTTCTTTAATTTATTTTTTTTTTAAAACATGGCTACTCTGGAAACCGGAAATCTGTTGCCATCATAATCGCCCATGGTCGCCGCAATAACATAACTACGCAATAATTTATTGGCTATTGCAAACACTACTACTACTACCATCACGCCATTTCCCCGTAGGGGTAGGCAGAGAGAATGGCCCGCCACACACGTCTATCCTGGCATACAATCCTAGCCTCTTCCACATTCATACATCTTGTCATACATGCCCTTCGGTTCTGTCTGCTTTTGACATGACCAGACTTAAGATTTTGGTTTATCTGATCATGCCACGTCTTCCTTGGTCGTCCTCGTCTAACGTTGCCGTTCATTTTTGCCATATACACTTGTTTTACCATTCTCTCGTCGTCCATTCGTTCTACGTGACCAAACCATCTCAGAGACCCTTTCTTAATCTTATCAATTGCAATCTTATAATATTGCAAACACGTGGTCACATAAACCTGTGATGTGCAAAACAGTTAATTTTTACTAATTTTTTCGCACATTTTAGAGTTACTTCACCGTGTAACTAATTGCTCTAATTTTTACCGCGTGTATTTTTATTTCCAATTTCCCTTAGTACTGAACTTCCTCATTTGCCTGTGCTAATATATCTCACGTTACCTTCTCACTTTTTATATTATTTATTGACAAATCTTTTATTTTGTATTTCAGGATACAGCAAGAATGATATTGTGACTCTGGGAGTTACGAATCAAAGGGAAACGACAATTGTTTGGGACAAACTCTCCGGGGAACCCCTCTACAATGCGATATGTTAGTATTCTTCTATGCCTTAAAGTAAAAAAATATCGAAAAATACGATCGAGCGGTGATTGGTCCGTCTTGTGGTTTAGTGATAGGCATGATCTAGAGGAGGTAAAAAATATAAAACAGATATTTTAATAAATGTTATTAAATATTTGTATATAACCGCTTACCGACTTTTCTATGTCTACCGGTTTCGAGACGTACCCGTCTCTTCGTCAGGACGCCAATTGAACCAACATGCAAACCAACATGCAAAACCCACCATACGCCTTCACCATAGTTGTTGCACAAAGAACCAACACGATATTTTAAAACTGTTAATCTTGCAAAAATTAAACTGTTACTGTAAAGAAAAACTATTCAGGATATTATTCATATTAATAAGAACAGTATGGGCAACATTTGTCGGCCTCGTGGTGTAATGGTTAGCGCGTTTACCTACCATTCAAGAGGTGTCGGGTTCGATTCCCGACATGGTTGATATGAAATATTTATTTTAAAAGGGTGTTTTCACACTGGAATATTTCATAGTCCCTGGACTGGTACCTGAAGCGTAAGACTGGTCATCTTACTTTCATGTAACAGAATTGATCAAGATACGCTGCAATTGGTGTACCAATGCAGTGCTCTATGCACCATTAGGTGCGGAGAGGGAATGATGATGATGAGTGTGGGCTAAATAGCCTACTATCTAATAGTCCGATACTTTACAAGTTTGGGCTTGGAGGGGGAGATTTCGCAAAATCAGCCTTCCACACAGTAGCCAGGCTCTTTATAGACCTGGGCTTGGAGGGCGAGAACTATTCACAGGGACCCGTCACAACAGATCTTCACAGATCGTAGTGACATCAGGAGCTTGCATAGCACTGACCGCCACTTCTAAGCAAAAGAATAAGTGTGGGCAAAACCAAATCAGTGGTCACTAATGGCCAAAAGTATTCGGTGACGCAACAGTGGATGTCAGCACTCTTAGATGATGGGTTTGTCGCTGTAACGAAGCTGAAAGACAAGCACTGTTGACTGACGAAAAGCGGAGCGGCAGGCCGTTGACTGCAGCGACTCCACGCAACATCCAGTGTGTCAATAGATAACATCATTCGTGGTGACCACCGGATAACTACAGATGAATTGTGTTGCATTCTCTCCCTCAGTAAAGGCAGTAGGATTCACTTTGAAGATTAGGAGGCCGTGAAAACTTCCATACGTCATTGGTTTAGGAAACAGGACCGTGCTTTTTACCACAATTAAATACATGCCCCTGTTAAAAGATGGACCAAAACTGTGGAAATGGACAGAGATTACATTAAAAAGTGAGAAATTAATTGTCAATAGTGTGGTTTTCAACCTATGCAATTGCATTTTAATTTCTTGACATTTAAGAGGAGAAAAAAATAGGAGGTATCAGTTTTTGACTGACCCACTGTAATTTTGTGATTGATAATCCTAAAATGGTTTTTATTCGCGCGTTATTACTCTTAATTCAGATGAAATCTTCAAATCTTACACACATGGGAGCTGTAATCTAATTAATTTAAACTTGAAATCCTTTTTAGCTTGGAATGACAACAGAACAACGGAGATCTGCGAAGACCTTCAGTCCTACGCGCCTACACTCTCCAGCCTCAGTGGGCTTCCCCTGTCTCCGTACTTCAGCGGGCCGAAGCTCAAGTGGCTCACGGCCAACGTCCGATCGGTGCGGAGGGCGCTGGCCGACGACAGGTGCCTGTTCGGCACTGTGGACACGTGGCTCATATGGGTGAGATTGTTATTATTTCATTTATGCAGCAAATGACAGTAAATGACAGGTCTTTAGTTCTGTAAATGACTAGACTTCCATATTCCTTTCTCAAAACTGTTTTCTCTCTCTGTAGCAAAAATTTTTAATAAGTGTTTCTTATTACTCCCGCAGAACTTGACCGGCGGCACTAAGGGTGGCCTGCACATCACCGATGTAACCAACGCGTCCAGAACACAACTAATGAATTTGGAAACCCTAAACTGGGATCCGCATCTTTTAAGGTAAATCAATCTTGACATATAGTATGACACGTCGCGGGAGGTAAAATATATAGTTATAAACCATATGATCAAAAATAAATGGGAATTTCTAATTTTAAATGCTCGCATTTCACCAATCAGTATTTTGTTTTGTAACCACATTGACAGCACTGTTTTTGACAATCTGTCAAAGTTTGACGGCGATCGGATGCTCAGTATTCTGTCAGCGTCCGTTTGAGTTGAAAAATTGCTGTGTGGTGATTTTTACAATAGATAAAAAATTGGCACAACGAATTTTGTGTTGCTAATTAAAGAAGGCAACAGAAAACCACTCTGGTCATTTTTTCTCAGGAATCACTACGGCTTGTACAAGTACTTGTACGGCTTGTATAAGCAGTCGTCCTGGCTGCGAAATGTAAAATTAGCTCAGGACAGATACATACGCTTTCGCTGTAGTGATCGCCAACGTCGAGGAGACCCGGCAAGGCACTAGAGGAAGAAGAAGAATAACATTTTGTGTGCCGAATCTTTGAAAATATTGAATAAAGTCTTACCCGCCCTTATATGTATATAAAGTGTAAAATAAATAAAAATTCCCGATCAACTAGCTGACAGATGTTTTATGCTTAGATCAGCTACGTCTACGGCAAGAGGAAAAGTTATACCTCTTCGCAAACAGCGCATTCAAAACTAGAACAGAAGCTGAAATTAAAATTCTTTCGGTCGGTCATTATCTGTTAATCTCGGTTGAATCTTGTATGTTTACAATAGTTTCGATGTACTCAAAATAATGTGGTTTATTTTTACAGTTTGTTTAGCATAAATTACAAAATGCTTCCGGAAATCAGATCCAGCGCCGAAGTGTATGGAAAAGTCAACGATGGATCTATTCTGGACGGCATTACAATTTCTGGGGTGAGTTGTCTCAACTCTCTTATGAGTTTGCCTTGTTTTTATAAACAAGCTTATTAAGAAATGAAAACGCGAGTGGATAAAACTGTTATGTGACAAAAAAAAAAAACCGGTATTTTTTTTTCTGAGATTAAAGTTTTGAACACCAGTAAAATGATTGATAACCCAGATGGCAATTTAAACTTGCCTCAAGCTTGTATCAAGTTTGAAGTATCAACAGTTCAAGCTTGACCCAAGTTTAAGATTGCAACTCTGTAAACTTGAGGCAAGTTTAAAGCAAACTTCCTAGTTACCATCCAACAAACTTGCATGATGTTTGTAAAAAACAAACATAGTGCAAGTTTGGATTTATTTAGCAAAAAATACAAAAAAAACAAAAAATACAAAAAAAAACAAAAAACAGAGAAAAAAAACAAAAAACAGAGAAAAAAAAAGAAAAAACAAAAAAACGAAACAAAAAAAAAACACAAACCAAAAAAAAACAAAACACACGAAGCTTCTTAAAAATATTAATATTAAATAAAATATCTTGTTTTTATTACTCAGTATATTTATTTTGAAAAAAGAATAAAAATTACGGCCTATTTTTGCCAAGAAAGTCAGATGATGTGATGTCAGATGATGTGATGACAAATAATTCATGTCAATTGACTGGAGATCAGAGTCCGGTGCTTTTTTTTGTCTCTCAACGCTGAAACAAATAAATAAAACTGTTTTATGACTTACTAGCTTTTCGACTAGCGGGATTTCTCATGGTAAAAAGTATCCGATATTCAAATCAAAATTTGTTGCAACAAAGGGAAAACATTTTGGGAAGGAAATATGGAAGTCTAGGTATTTACTGGGCTTATGTACTGTCATTGGCTGGTTGAAGTGGCCACTTTACAAACTGTGTAACATTAAGCGTTTTGCCTATGTTTAAACATCTTCATTTCCTCAACTCTTCCATCTGTTCACTTTTATGAAGTATAAGAGCCTCTGGGGTTAAAGTATTGGTTTATTATATCGGTATATTATCAACAGCCTTTTCGTTCTGTAAATAAAACATAATTTAATCAATTCAATTCAATAATAGTATAATGTTTGTGATAAATCTATTTAAACTATTGTAAGCACTATGCAGTGGATGAGATATTAATATCATACTTACTTTTAAAGAGCTCTTGACAAGACGGTTTTGTCGAATGACAGTGCTACGAAAACTCATTTTTATTGTTTTTTCCTCAGTGCCATATCAATAGTTTATCCTTTTAACTGAGTGTTAGCACTTCGACAATATTAAAAGTTTTAAAATCACCGGACCAACATCCAATGATAAATGCGTAATTAAAATACAAATTCACGAACATTCAAAATGACTTGAAACCCACAGACAAAAACGGTGAAATATATCATTTTTCTATGACTTTGATAGTATTGCCAATCTGAATGTTGTTTGGAATTAACCACTTTTTTGGATATTTTTCATGCACTAATTAAATTCGGCGGCCTCCGTGGTGTAGTGGTTAAGACATTTGGCTCACAGATGGAAGGTTCTGGGTTCGATTCCTGGTGAGAACACAAAAATTAAATGTGATTTTTCTTAAGGCTGGGTGTACCGTGCTGTAAATTCACCACTGTAATTGGGCCTCACGGCCTGTTGTGTTGCCGAAAAAAATCGGTCTTGTAGAAAAGTCCTGGGATTAAATATAACAGTTTAAATAAAAAAAGGAATTCTCTCTATATTTTTGTGTATATGGCAATGTGGTTGATCATCACTGTATGACTTTCGGATTCTGAAATACCATTCTTGACATAACAAGATTCCAGCAAGTTTGGTCAAAACTTGTCTCTTCAAATTTGACATAACAATATTCCAGCAACATTTGATAAAAACTTGTCGCGTCAAATTTTCCTTTTCAACCTTCCATCAATCTTAAATCAAGTTTGTACCAAGTTTCACTGCTATCTGGGAATATACCGCCTCGCAATATTGGTATTCTGCTACTTATGGTGTAGTCATGTGATGGTCAGCACGTTTGTCTACCATGCGAGAGGTCTCAGAGGACATGGTTCAAATGAAATGTTTATTTAAAAGGGTGTCAAAAGTGTTAAAAGCCAACAGACGGAAGAGCTGAGAAAATGTGAATTTTTAAACAAAAAAGTAAGTCTAGGCATCTACAGGGCTTATGACCTGTCAATGGCTGGTTTAAGTGGCCACTTAACACACTGTGTAACATTCACCATTCTGCCCATATTTGAACATCTACATTCCTTCAATTCTTTCATCTGTTGATGTTTCACCAGCCATTGACAGGTCATAAGCCCTGTAGATGCCTAGACTTCTATATTACCTTCTCTTAAATATTCTTCATCTCTGTTGTAATATGTTAATATAAACAGCTCCCCAGGGAGTCGAATCCAGTCCTTAGACAAAAATTAGGACAAACTCAAAATATTGAGAATGGTGAATGTTACACAGTGTGTAAAGCGGCCACTCAAACCAGCCAATCACATGTCATAAGCCTTCTAAATGCGTAGGGTTCTTAGTCCATAATCGATGACACACACATGCTAAAACGTTTCGCCTGAAATAGTGTGATGACCGAAGAAAGCCATGTCATCATTTTCTATAGAATCCAATATAACATACAATGCAACTCTAACAGTATTGCACGTTAAATCGGGAGCAGCGTTCTGCAGTACATTCACATCGTCCCTACCTTGAAGAAATGAACTACAAAGGAACGTCGCTTATAAAGAGACCTCAGGGCGTTGCAACGCCAGTCTGTCAGCCAGTTCAGTCCAGCTTGACGCAATCACTCAGTCCCAGACTGTAGTTCAAGTGCAGTCTCTTCAACTCCTAGTCGCCACAGCACTCGTGCGACATAATTCATTATTTATTCGACATGTAATAAATAAAAATCAAACGGCAACCTTGTGTCTTGTGTCAATATCTAACTGGGGTAGGAGCTCCAATCCTCTAAACAACCTATCCTACAAATGTCTAGACTTTCATACTCTCTTCTCGAAAATGTTTTCCCTCTTTGTTGCAACAACTTTAGAAGCGTTCGGTTGTTTGCGCCAACTGAACCCGCGGTATGTCCGGCTCTGTCTTTTTCTTTTTGTCTCCAAAATGGTGAAGGTCAATTAATTTGTTTTCCTTTTCAGATCTTGGGCAACCAGCAATCCGCGCTGATGGGCCACATGTGCCTCAAGGAAGGCCAGGCCAAGAACACGTACCGTTCCGGATGTTTCCTGCTGTACAATACTGGAACAAAGGTACAGTAGAACTCCAATTATCCGAATCGATTGGGTCCGGACCCCATTCGGATAATCGAAAATTCGCTTATTTGAATTTTTTCCTCTATGTATGTTGAAAATGTAAAATGAGCTTTTAGTCAATTAAATGAAAAGGCAACACTTTTATATTTATTTAGAATACAAATAGATGAATAGGTTAAATTAACCAACAATATTTTGAGTTTGTCCAAATTTTTGTAAACAAGGACTGGATTCAACTCCCTGGGAGCTGTTAATATTAACATATTATAAGAGAGATGAAGAACATTTTAGGAAAGCTAATATGGAAGTGGACTTTACATACATTCTGCCCATATTTGAACATCTATATTCCTTCTATTCTTTCATCTGTTGATGACACGATTACACGAATCTTACCCGCATGAGTAAAGGTTTCAGCTCTAACTTCACAAAAATCAACCGACGAAAGAATGGAAGGAATATAGATGTTCAAATATGGGCAGAACGGTGAATGTTACACAGTGTGTAAAGTGGCCACTTAAACCAGCCAATGACAAGTCATAAGCCCTGTAGATGCCTAGACTTCTATATTACACAAACAAACAAACCATCACGCCGTTTCTCCGTAAGGGTAGGCAGAGATGATAGAACGCCACAACATTCTATCTTTGCATACAGATCTCGCTTCCTCTACATTCATACATCTTCTCATGTACGCGCGCCGATTATTCCGACTTTTGACATGTCCATCTTTAAGTATTTGTTGGATTTGGTCATACCATGTCTTTCTCGGTCTTCCTCTATTTCTGCATCCATCGACATTCGCATTGTAAATATTCTTAGCCGCTTTATATTAGCTTTTCCTAAAATGTTCTTCATCTCTGTTGTAATAATATTATAATCTTTATTAGTGGTGCAAGATAGTGGCAGTAACGCTGTTTTGCCTATAACTCTGACAGTGGTGCGAGCTAAATAAATAAATTAATTAATAAGAATAAAAAGAATATGGGAAAATCAAAGAGATAGTGGGAAGGAAAAGAAGAAAATTGATGAGGAGTAGTAGAGGATGTATGATACTTTCCTAAGTAGGAGTAGAAAATTGCATTTTATTTGATGACGAGAAATAAAGAGAAAAAAAAAACATACGTCTATTTGATACAAAACATTACATTACATAGCAGGTTTTTTTTATATTTCAGATAGTTCATTCCTCACATGGCCTCGTGACAACGGTTGCTTATAAATTGGGGAAAAATGCCCCCGCTGTGTACGCTTTAGAAGGTAATATATTGAAATACATATTATTCTTACGCTTAGTGGTGGGGGTCAGTGCTATGCAAGCTCCTGACGTCACTGCGACCTGTGAAGATCCATTGTGACAAGTGTCCGTGAATAGTTCTCGCCCTCCAAGCCCGGTCGATAAAGAGCCCGGCTACTGTGTGGAAGGCGAGAGCTTACATTTTGCTACATCTCCCCCTACAAGCCCAGATTCGTAAATTATTGGGCTATTAAGTAGGGGGCGAGCTCTTTAACATTCTAAGATTCTAAAATTTTAGGTTTAAGACGTATTTAAATTCGTGTTTTTTCTTCAGCAGAGTAATCTCGTGCAAGTAAACATTTTACTTTTTTATATGGGAGTTGCATTATTTTTTACCTTGCTTATAATATACAAGGTTTGTATTTCAAAAAGAAGATTTTTCTATTATATTACATTATTTTAGCTAAACTGTTGGGATCAGGAAGGATATTCTAATGTGGGCCAGGTATTTCTCAGAATTTGCTCATGCGCAGGGAAACCACTTAAAACTCTTCATGAGAAACCGGCCTGTTGACAGTAGTCAACAGGCCTTCCGTTCCACTAGAAGAGTGTTCGGCATTTTGTTCCCTACTTTGGTTTATTTTACCAATTGCCTGCACTATATTGACCATGTATGATACTACCTCTCGTGTGAGTTGTCTCAAAGATCTTCACCCAGGCTTCGCGCCTCCAGCTGTTGTCTTTGAAAGCTAGCAAGCAATGGTTGGTTTGATCGGTTTAAATAACGATCAAACATGCATTGCCTTAAGATGATTGGTGAATCGGCTAGTGCAGACATAGAAACAGCTGAAGAATATCCGATAAAGTTCCTTGAAAAATCCCTCGATAATCGCGAAATTTCGCTTATTGCGGCCAAGTCCAGAACATGTCCCCTGCGATCAACCGTTGCAAGAAATTTAAGTCTTAAAATCTCTCCAGGGAGTGAATTCCAGTCTTCCTAAAAACATTTTGACATACTCAAAACATTGTTGTTTAAATAATTAAACAATTTGTATAATGAATTTTGCTGCGGAAAAGGATTTGAAATACGGATTTAAATGTGCGTGTGCAACCGACGGAGATTGAAAGAGTTCTGTGGTTGGTCTACGTTTTTCCGTGGACTGCCCGGCGGTGGTCCGAGGCTTTGAGTCACCGGCCGGGCAGTCCCACGACAGTATGTTGGTATCCGTGTTCCCAGGATCCGTGGCCGTGGCGGGCGGCGCCCTGAAGTGGATGCGGGACCGCCTGCAGATAGTGAAGGACGTCGGGGAGAGCCTGGAGGAGGCGGCCAGGGCTGCGCCCACCACGGGGGACGTGTACTTCGTGCCCGCTTTCAATGGACTGTTCGCGCCGTACTGGAGGAAGGACGCACGGGGGTAGTTATAAAATTAAATCCTAACATCTGTCAAGGGAACTTGCTCCTCAAAAGATAGATTCTCTTCTTGCATAGATTTATTTACTATTAAGCGTGTTGTCCAATGTTTATTAAAATTTATTATTATTATTAATAATAATGCACTAGCAACTATTGAGCTATCGTTATTAAACATTATACATTGCTGTGTGTATCTAGTTAACATTCACTGAACTAGCACCGATCACTCTCTTCGGAAGGCCATTCCATTTCTCCACGACTCGGTTTGTCAGGAAGTTCTTCCCGGGGTTGGATGAGAAGGAGGTAGTGTTGAGTTTCAATGAATGACCTCTGAGATGGCGGTTTTCATTCATAGTGAACATTGATTTCAACTTGGGTACATTATATGGTGGTTATTTGTTACCTACTAAACGTTGGGTCACGTCGACTGCCTATAGTCCTCAAAATGTAAGATGGTTAGAATGACAGCTGTCAAACTCAAATCAATAGTGATGGGAAATTACTGATCACTGATCATGTACTGATCAAATCGATTTTATCAGTTTTTTCATGCAAACATGAAACTCTGTTTCCGAAAATTGATACAAAAACGCAAAAACAAGCCTACTATAGTGTGCTAAAGACAATTATTCACCAAAAATAAGACATTTCATACTTTTTTCATGAACAACCTCAAATGAATTATTTTTTTGTTCGATCGATTTACATTGATTAATTTGCAATCTCTAACATTTTTGCAAAATGATGTAACCTTGTAAGAACGTCGTTAATAAATTGGGTTGTGGTCCCGTGGCTAGTGTCTCGGACTCACGTGCCAAAGGCCCATGGTTCGAGTCCCACTCTACCCCAACTTGATTCCCGTTTTCTAATAGTGAGTTATTTACAACTCATTGAAAATGGCCCTTAAAAATGGAATATTTAGGTAAATCATAAGAATGTAAATATTTCTTATTTAAAAAAATAAATTAAAAAAATAGTATTTTTAATTGAATAGGCATTCACTTCGTAACACTTCATTATAAATTATTATGAAAATAAAATTTTGTTATTATTGTAACATAATTGTATTATTTTACAAGAACACTACTATGACATTGTGAACAATATTCTGTGTTTAATATTAGTTTTATATCACCCGTCGATGGGATGGTGCTCTCCCGAAACTATAGTTGTGTTCTTGTAAAATAATAAAATAGTGTAACACTAATAACAAAGTTTTATTTTCATAATAATTTAATAATAATTAGGTTTATTTTAGTTTTAAAGCTGATTTTAAATAATTATGTTGATTTATATGTCAAGCATTGTATTAAAAAAATTCATTAACACGCCAGATATGAAATGATTTTTCGTGTGCCAATATTATTCACTCTTCAGACGTTACTACAAAGTTATGTCGTCACTTTTGCTGACAACTGTCAATCTAATCAAGCTATATTTTAAGGACTATAATGAGAGAACTAACAAAAATTGGACACAGTCCGATGTATTAAAATATGAATCTACACTCTTCTGGACTATTCTTAATTCTATGTTATATTCGTAATAATTGGCTTAGGCCGTATATGTAAATATTAAATGATTATGACGATTATGATATGTTTTCTTCTTTCAGAATTATCTGCGGTCTCACAGCGTTTACCACAAAAAACCACCTCATACGAGCTGCCCTGGAGGCAATTTGCTTCCAAACTAGGTAAAACAAATGATATAAATTTCTCAAAAGGGTTTTCCTTCTCTGTTGAAATATCCAACATCTTTTGTTTGCCCATCATCTCTGTTAATGTTACTAGGCGCTTGTGTTTCGACGAGGAATTTATCTAAAAATATTAATACGTTCAATTCAAATTTGTTAAGGCCTATTTTCCCTCACTTAGGGATATACTGGAGGCCATGCACAAAGACTGCGGTTTCCCACTGAAGAAACTGCATGTGGACGGGAAAATGAGCTCTAATAACCTGCTGATGCAACTCCAAGCTGACCTATGCGGAATACCAGTTTGTGAGTGGCTACATTTTTTAAAAATTCTTCCCATAGAATTAAGAATAGTCCCAGAAGGAGCGTAGAATCATATTTGAATACATCGGACTGTGTCCAAAAATTCCCCCACTATGCCTCACTTTCGCCGCGCGCATTCGTGATGTCGCCGCGTGATGTTGCAAGATGGGAAAAAATATAATCATAACACAAATATAAGGTAAAAAAAAAAGCAATTTGTTAATTTTTCTAAAATTTTATTGTGCACGCGGAAACATTGATTGACACAACAGAGTAGATAAGTAAAGGGTCATTTAATAAGAGTAATTTAATTAATGAATTTTGAACTTAAAATATAAAACAAATTTTATTTTATATAAAATGGATATTTTTATATTATGTTCATTAATATTTGATTTAAAAATAATGTCGGTCAAATGTCCACCACGGCGTTGTTGATTCCGAGGTCCAGTTTTCATTAGTTCTCTCATTAGATGAGCAAAGTAGGGTAAAAAAATTTACCACCCTGGTAACATTAATGAAATGTCTATTTTGTTTTCTTCGACAATCTGACATATGGAAAAATAATTCAATTTTTAGTAATGCATTTGCTACTTACAAATGCATTCGCTAATTACACATAAAATGTGATCTCATCCTGTTTCTTTAAGATCCCAGCAGTATTTCTACACTTTAAAATGACAACACGGCATAGTACTGAGCGACGCCTACAAAGAAACTAATGGGTCAAAACGTAAAACTACTCCTTTAAGAGTAGTTTAGTCGCCTTCTATTTGTATGCGGTTTCTGGACTATTCTTCATTCTATAATTCTTCCTTTTGTCACAAAATTTTCTAGCTCTGACGTACTACTGAGATTGTTAGCAATCGAAGACCAATTCTAAAAATATGAAATCTTTAAAATTTTCGAAAACGATATTATTGGATTATTAAAGTCAATTGTCCACATTAATTTATATGAATGAACCAAAAATATTCTTTAATTAGAATTTCTACCACTATGTAGCGCCACTATCGCTCGTTGTTTGACAGATCAAACATGTTCTAAATATTCTTTAATGTAGGTTTTAAGGCTTTAGGTAAAAAGGGGTTTCAGTGTATTATGTTCTGAAACAGCTAGCAATGTTTCCGTTCTGAAACAGCTATACGAGGTGTGTTCAGAAAATAACAGGAATTTTTCAATTTCGCGGGATTGGAGAGTCCGATTGTCATTTTTATTATGTTGGTATACATGCCCCTGAAGTATGCTAAAATTTTCAGATGTGTTCATTTCTTACTTTGTCTGTGGCAGCCGCTAAAGTGAGATGTGTTTTATGACCACGGCGATTTTCGTTTGTTACAAAAATGGATTAAAGAATTTGTATCAAATTTTGTGTAAAAATTGAAATAAAGTGTAACAAAGTGTGTGAAATGTTAACAAAGGCCTATGGTTACTCTGTTATGAGTAAAACAAGATTTTACGAGTGGTATAAGCGTTTCCAAGTTGGCTGTGAAGACGTTGAAGATGACGAACAGCCCGGACGCCCCAGCACATCAACAACCGATGAAAACGTGGAAAAAGTTAATGAACGATCGCCGAATCACAATCAGAGAAGTCGCTGATGATGTTGGCGTATCGATTGGCTCATGCCGTGAATTTTTAAAAAACGTTTTGGGTATGAAACGCGTGGCAGAATTTTTTTTTCCAAAATTGTTGAATTTTGGACAACACTTCATTGCTGTTTTGTGAAATTTTGTCCAAAAACAATACTGTTATGATGCTCCAGATTCCATATTCGCCAGACATGCCTCAGTGTGACTTTTTCCTATTCCCAAAAATAAATAGAACCTTAGAGGGCGGTCGTTTTACAATCATAGATGACATTAAAAGTGCATCGCTAAAAGCGCTACAGGCTATCCCAAATATGGAGTTTAAGAAGTGTTTCGAGAATTGGAAGAAGCGTTGGCACAAGTGCATAATATCCAATGGGAACTATTTTAAAGGCGACAATATTAATCCATTATTTTCTGAACACACCTCGTATAGTAGATAGATAGATGATGATCTAGCAATGATAATTTGTCTGTATTTTCAGATCGTTCCAAGGCCTGGGACATGACAGCCCTCGGGGTAGCCATGGCCGCAGGTATGGCCGTCCGCGTGTGGGACATTGGCTCCTCTCCCCTCACCAACGGGGAACCGTTCATTCCGACCACCACTAAAGACGGTACTTATTCATTATTTTGTAGAATTCCAAATCAGAATCTTAATATTTAAATCAAACACGGCTTTGAGTCTACTTACTTTTTATAAAAAACAAAAATCAAACAGTTGTTTCATCTTATTAGGGCATTTTCAAAGAAATAAAGCCAATGGGCCTGGCATTGTCACGCAGGAGGCTCACTCTCTAGGTCCCCCGTCACGATGAGTCAAGAAATGCTTCTGCACACAAAACGATCCGAAAATTCACGCTGGGTAGTCACGCAATTTTTACTCCCTCTCCATCGGTAAAAATGGCTGACCATTAGGATCCCCTTTACACGTCTGGTGCGCCAACTTTCGAATGAAAATTTTCCTGCGGCCTCAGGAGCCTTTGTAACCTTATTTTGTGGAAGTCCCAATAAGCCATGTAAGGTGGTCCCTTTCAAAAGATAAATCAAATGAGTGGAGGAAAATTTATGAAGAAAAAACTGCCAATATATATAGATAATGTAAATGTACATAATAGTTTATATTAGTTTTAATATAAGCTAACTTAAGAAATAAATAAAAATAAAAAAATAGGTGGATCAAGCAACTTTTGAGAAGCACAGACGAGCCCAAAACATTTTGGAAGCATGAAAAGCCTACATATGAATTAACTCAGGCTCTCTCGGGACATGGATGCATGAGGGAATATCTGCATCGCTTTGGGCTGCGAGACGATAGTTGCCGTCCATGTGATGGCATCACTGAGCAGACTGTGGAACATCTTATATACTGTCCAATGTTTGATAGGCCGAGGTGGGAGCTTGAATGCAAAGTAAACACTCGGATTGCCGCGACTAATAACCTAGCCGAGCTCCTGAACTGTAATGATACACAAAGAGAGACTGTTTGATTCATTACGGGGACGATCAAGCATGCTAAGTTATTTAATGGTGGTATCTAGCTCCTTTTATTTTTTGTGTCCAACTTTTACGATTTTTTATTATTTGTTAATGTAATATTTCTAGAGTTATTTTGTCTATTCTGATTCTGCTTTATTTTTATTATTGTAGTCTACAGTGAAAAATGTTAAAGTCAACGGAATATAATCTAAAGATAAATATGTTCGATAAAACCTTGCACATAACAAAAGCAAGGTACAACTAATTTGCAAATACACACATAAATACAGACATTTACCCAAGCGTCAACCACAAACATAATACAAGATACTCTAATAGGGATCTGATACCAAGTGAAGGGGTCAACACTGTTCTGGCGTTGAGACAACACTATTACGTAGGCAAAAAGGTCCATAACCTTTTGTCAGAATCGTGGAAAGACGGGAGTTTTTTTTATATAGGAGTTGCTTTATTATTTACCTTGCTTATAATATACAAGGTTTATATTTCAAAAGTGGATTTTTCTGCAATTAAATTTCTTTAAATTGATCTAAACCGTTGGGATCAGGAGGGATATACTAATGTGGGCCAATCAGGAACTTCTCAGCATTTGCTTATGTGGAGAGGAAACCACTCAAAACTCTTCAGGAGAAGCCGGCCTGTTGGCAGTAGTCAACAGGCCTTCCGTTCCACTAGAGGAGTGTTCGGCATTTTCTTCCCTACTTTGGTTTATTTTACCAATAGCCTGCACTATATTGATCATGTATAATACTACCTCTCGTGTGAGTTCTTTATTACCTATCACCGATGGGATGTTGCATAGATCTTCACCCAAGCTTCTGCATCGCGCCTCCAGCTGTTGTCTTTGAAAGCTGAAAAGGGGGCAATGCATCAACAGGTGAGGGACATCTTGAGGAGCTTCATCGTCGCATGGGCAGCTGTCGATTTCGGAGAGCTTGAAGCGATGCAGGTAGCTCATAAACCCACCATAACCCGTAAGCATCTGGGTGAGCTCGTAGCCAGCATTCTGCATTCTCCTGAAATCATAGGCATGGAAAATGGTAGGGAAAAACATTTTAGTTATACTTCCGGTAGGTTCACTTAAATAACGATCGTTCCAGACTTGAAGGGTTCTGCTTCTTATTTTCCTTTTGGCAAAACTGAGCGGGAAATCGGCAAAATCGGGGGCTGTCTTCTTGAGTGTAGCTTCCCGAGCCTTTTCGTTGCCAAGGATTCCGCAGTGTCCCCGTATCCAGCCGATGTACACGTCCTGGTGTCTGCATCGAAGCTTCTGGATATCTGTTCTAATGTCCATTACAATAGGGTTGACCGAATTTCGGTCAGTTATTGCATGGACGCCAGATTTGCAATCTGTCAGGATCGTTATTTTCTAATCTGCTTGGTGGTTTCTTCTAAACATAGACCAGGGCTTCTCTGATCGCAAAGAGTTCCGCCTGAAACACGGAGCAGAAATCGCCAAGTTTCAACTTTCTCGACGGCAGCTCTCTTCAGAAGCTCGGTCCACAGGAGGATCCCTGAACGCATCCTTTGGTCGTTACCTTTTCGAGAGTGGCATCGAAGTGTGACAATACAACTTTCCTTTGTTGATGATAGCTCTTCACCAACATGAACAAGTTTCGAGGGCACTTCTTATTGCTCAGTTGGCACATTAAAAATGGCCACCAAGCGTTATCAAAGGCTCCTCTTATGTCGAGCGAGATCGCTATGATCATTTTCTTGTCACGCAGTGCAGTCCTGATTACCTTAACTGATGCGTTAAGAGCGTCTCCTGTTGATTTCTGGGGTGTAAATCCGTATTGTTTCTGACTCAACTTACCTTTGCGATGAAAATGCCAGTTGATCCGATTGGTCGTCAGCTTTTCTAGTACTTACCGAGATAAGTCCGATCGGTCTGTAGGACTTGATGTCTTGAAGGTCATCCTTTCCCGGTTTGGGTATGACAATGACCTTCGCTATTTTCCATTGAGATGGAAAGTGGCTCACTCTGAGACATGCATTATACATACCCAGCACCAGAGACCTGTTCACATTGAAGAAGTGAAGGCAGATGTCCGCGGTGAAATGGTCTTCACCGGGCGCCTTTTCTGGATTAATATTTGATATTATATCCTCAATCTCCTCCGCCGTAAATATCGGGTCGCTTTCTGTATAAGGTATGATTTCTGCTATCCGCCTGATGTCGATTTGCTCACTAGTCTCTTGTTGTGTATTGTCGTCCGGAAAGAACCTCTCCAATAGACGTCTAGCGCTTTCCTCAGCCGAACCCAAGTATTCGCTGCCATCCTTAAGCGTCGCAAACAGAGTAGTCTTTTTCCGGTTGACCAGCACTCTGTGAATTGCAGACCAGGCGGTTTCTCTGTTTTGAGAGCCGCAGTAATTCTTCCAGGATTCCGTTTTTGCTTTTTCAATGGCGATTTTGTAGGCTTGTTTAGCCTCGAGGTACTCAGGAAGTGTCTTAGTCTCTCTACGGAGAGAACCTGAGTTTTGAAGCCTGTGCCTGCATTTCCTAGCAACTTTCTTTAGTTTATCGAGCTCAGTGTTCCACCAAGGACAGGGTTGCCTTTTGAAGGGTTTCCTGATTGGTATACTTGCTTTGCACGATTCGTCTAAAATTTCCATCAACAAAATGATTTTCTTCTCCAAATCCAGCGAGTTACTTACTTCGGAGAAAGAAATCTGTGATATTTTACGTTCCTTTAATTTACGTCGAACTTCTTTCGAAAATTTCTCCCAGTTGGCCTTTTTGTTGTTATAAATGGCCGTTTTGGTTTCCGTAGGGTTCCATATTCTGGCTGAAATTTCGAAGTATATAGGATTGTGATCACTAAGATGGTTATTGTTAGACTCCACTCTCCATCTGTCGACGGTGTCTATCAGACTTGAAGAGCAGAATGTTATGTCAATAACGCTCTTGAGGTGGAGGTGACCGCGAAAGGCCTCGAAAGTGGGCCGATTACCTTCATTCAAGGTGTGCAAATTAAGTTCAGACAAGAAATCTGCAACTTTTTCGCCCTTTCGGTCCGTTCTTGCGCTTCCCCACCACACATTTTTGGCGTTAAGATCACCTCCTATGAGAATGGGAACATCTCCCAGGAGCCTGAGTTTATCTAGTGCGGGAGCAACATCCGAGGTTGGTTCCACGTACATGGATCCGATTACCATGGGTCCGGCGTCAGTTGTTATTTGAACCAGCGTTGTATTAGAGTCACTGTATTTACTCAACAGAATTCCATTAAAAATGGGGTTGTAGGATTATAACCGCTGCTTTACAGACATGCTGCGATGATGTTACCGATTGATAAACGGTAACTCCCGATGCATTAATTTTGCCTGTGTTGCCCGTGTAAGGCTCCTGAAGCAGCAGTATATCCGCCCCCCGTCTGTTGGCCAGTGCTTCTTGTGCCGCTTTGCAGCGGCCTTGTATAACTTTAGTCGCGCCGGCGATGTGTGAATGGATCCCGGTTGTGGTTGTCAGAATGGAGCTAGCCATAATTGACTCTCTCCATAGTTCTCATCATCATTTTGATTCGATAGGGACATTCCCTATCGTTGGCCCTGTGCTTAGATGCCTCGGTTTTACCCTTAGCCATCTTGATGCAGTTCCAGCATCGATAATCGGTTTCTTTGTCCTTCTTGGTGCAGGTTATAGATTTGTGGTCTCCTGCACAATGCAAGCAACGGTCTTTCTGTCTTCGGGATTGCCTCTTTTGCCTTGGCTTGGGTCTGGCGAGTCGATTTCTTCAGTTGCTGCAGCTTCTTGGGTTGCTCGGGCTTTTTTTCCATGACGGGATTTCCTTTCTTCGCCTGGTCCTTCTTGATCTTCAGTTCCGGGCTGCTTTTCGATCTAATAATGACAGGGTGAGAACGAGGCGTCAAAATTGACGTCTCGAAGGGGTTCTTTGCAGGCGAAGGCGTCGCCGTGGCCTTTCTCTCCGGCGTCGACATTCCCAGCTGCTGATTTGCGGTCGGGATTGGACCTGGAAGGACGTCGGCGTCCCTCTTCAGCTGGAAGCTGGAGACGGAGTGTCTACACCCTCACTCGGAGATTCCGGGTGAGGTAAAACAACGCTCGACGGAAACCTTCCAATCACCTGCGCTGATTTGATCCTGTTAGTAAAAACAGGTCAAGCATCTGAGGTGGTCGACCACGAATGCGACCTTAACGAGGATCGGTGAATCTAATCTAAGCGAAAGCTGGTCACTGCAGGACTAGAGTGGGTACTCGACACCTGCGCGCCAACCCGTTACCAAACCTCGAGAATGGCCAAAAGAAAAATAAATTCCTTCCCGCCAACCGAGGGCAGCCGCAAAAACTAAACCCTAGCCCGAGGAGGATATAGCCTCACAACCGCGAACGAAATATAACCGGTTCTGGTCCGACGACCTGTCCCCGGCAACCCCGCCCGCAGCCGGACAAACCTGACACTACCCCGGGAGCGAAGTGGTTTGAGAGGTTGGGGGGTAACTCCCTCGCTCACGTACCCTCCGCCCGCAACTGATGCACCGAACACCCGCTAAGAGGGGGTGAGTCCTCTAGTTGGCGTCGATGCACAGCCGGAAAAAGCTAGCTGGTCCTCAGGTTCGCGGAGTGCCACCTACGTGACGGAAGAGTGCTCGAAAGCCGTGGGTAAGGGGAAGGGAAGGGCACAAAAGTGAAGGACGCTCCTCAAGCACACTAAGAATCGACTGCACAGTCGAGAGAACGCCCCAGGAAACAACGCACCCAAACCTTCTACCCTGTGGGACCCCACAGGTGGTTTCTCACTCAACCGACGTAGGTATAAAACCGAAAATACGCAATAACTTCCGAACCATAAAAGATAAAAATGTGCTGTCGCGGACTTAAATGTTCCTCTGGTCGAGCCGCGTCTAATAGTGTTTATTGCACAATTTTATCTTTCACCACAAAAAGAGCGTTCAGCAATAAAGGTCAATTTTTAGTTATTTACACAGTATTGTCACTAAATTTCACTTTTTTTAAATTATAAAACTAGTTTTGAGTTCGTCTTACTAATCCGCGCAGAGTTATGTATCACAACACTATGTTGCGTGACAAACGGATTTTTTCACAACCACGTGGCAAAGTGAAAAAACAGTCTGTCTCGAAAACGATAGGTGGTAGTATATATCTACCTCGGACTTTTTTAAAGGTCTTTTGACGGTGCACAAAATGAGCAAAAAATATTTATGAAAAACGCTACCATAAGGGCAGCGTTCTAAAAAACGGCACTTTTTTACTATTTTTTAACAAAACAAAACACGTACATAAAAACTAAAAACACTGTTAGACGCGCATAAAAAACACGAGTCGAACGATGTATAACACATATAAAAAAACGCAGAAAAAACCACTAATATCGCCGTTTGTAAATTTTTCACTAACGGAGCTCACGGAACGTGACCTCCCTTGGCAAAGATTACGGTGCAACTGGAAAGACGGGAGTGTTGTCAAGTTACGGAAGGTGTTGACCTCGCTCTTTCGTGACATTGGTCGTAGGGAGTCAGAAAAGTTGATGCATGCCACGGATTGGAGAACCTTACTGGATGTCAAAAATAAAATATAAAAAATAAGGAATAATTTGAAAAATATATATTTCTAGATGACAACCATGAAGTTTCGCATAAATAAATTGTCTATGTTTTTATGAAAGTATGTATGTGTATGCGCATGGGTGTATGTATGTGTGTGTGTATGTATATGTGTATTTATGTGTATATATATATATATATGTGTGTATATCTGTGTGTATATCTGTGTATGTCTGTATGTATATGAATCAAAATGTGTATCCGAATAAGTTTATATTTTGTTTGTCTGTGCTCTATATTAATTTGTTAACTATTATAATATATTAAAATGTAATTGCCTAGCTTGGAACGGGGTATGTACCCTTGTTAGCTGGGCAAAGTGAACATGGAATTGTATTTTGATAAAAAGTGTGAATAAATAAATAAATAAACTACAAAAAAAAACCTTATTTTGTGGATGACCCTCGTGTTAAACTATATAAATCTAGTGTAGTTACAATATAAATAGATTTAACACACCAGTTATAAATTCATTCCTCAATATCTCAAAATTATGTGTTTGCACATTTTCGACTTTGGCATCTGCTCGAGAAAGTATGGCGGACTTACATGTGTATAATCTTAATAGGCTATAAACTACAGTAAAGATTTGATGAAATTTTCCTCATTTCAGAACGTAACCTGAGGTATACTAAATGGAAGATGGCTGTAGAACGTTCCCTCGGGTGGGCCTATACTAAGAAATCGGTTCATATGACGGGTGAGAAAATTTATCACTCTATTACTATTTTTTTTATATATATTTGGACCCCTGTATTTAGTAGCCTTACGTGTCATGTACACGGCTAAGGTACTCGGAGAAAATCGTGTTTGTTTGTCTTGGAAATGGGATGTTCGATCACTGATTTTGGTTTATTTATTTATCTATTTATTAACGGACATTGTCCATGTATACAATTTATAAGGTTTAAATATTACAATAAAAGAATAGTTCAAAACATTTTAAAAAAAGAAAGAAGCATTGACAAACATAAGGGACATCGAGACAAGATCTAGACTATTTATTTAGTGCTCGTTTAAATCGTTGTAAACTTAAACCAAAAAAGTCCAGATCTTGTCTTGAGTTAACAATACGACTAAGGCGGGTCATTGGAGAATTTAGCCCATAGTTTGTTCTATGCTGATCGATGAACAGTACTTCATTGTTTCTCAATCTACGAGTCGGAATATCGAATTTTACTTGTCCCAGTAATGATGGAACATCGATTATACCATTACCTTTATGGGTCCAATCATCATATCTATTACTATTAAGGTACATTAAAACCAATCAGCCTTTTTTTTTTACACCACAACAGGCCAGGAGGCCCAATTACAGTGGTGAATTACATCACAGAACACCCAGGCTTGAGAAAAATCACATTTTAATTTTTGTGTTCTCACCGGGAATTGAACCGGAACCTTCCGTATGTGAGTCAAGCGTCTTATTCACTTCACCACGGAGGCCACCTTTGCTGGTGTTCCTTTGTATCATTCAAGCGGTTTATGAATTGGTGGAATGGACAGCCATGTTGAACAAGTTATTCCAGCCTGAAATCACTCTACTGGAAAGGAACTTGTTCCTGGGTTGATGTGGAATCGGGGAGGATAGATCTTCCAGTGATGGGTGCTCGGGTTGAGTCTATACATCCCTCGCAGGGGGCCATCACAGTGACCATTTCGGATCTTGTCGAGTCTCCTCTCTTCCTTGAATTGGTTGCCTCGATGACTTAATTAGTTTTTTCCCTTTCAGACGAGCGGTACAGACTCTTGGCTTCCATTCCGGGCTCCCTCTACATTATCGGCAGCTTTTCTATGCTCGTCCTGTCAGAAGTCCTCAGCAGGAGGTGATAAAGCACCATTCCACCATCACTTACACATATGACTTAATACATTTAAGGAACCAAATCAATAGATGTACGTACATACCACTGGCGGCTCTCGACCAAAACCTTTGGCAGGCATTTTGTCAACTTGTATATTAAGTTTAATAATATTATTGCAATATGATAAGTCTGACATGGTAAACGAATGATAATAATATACAGCCCACGTTTCGGCACCACGAAAGCTAAATCCACCATTGTTTTGTTTGCATGCTATTTTATACGCACATTATACATAACTAAACTCATACTAATATTATGTCTACAATGTTTGAGAATGTCCAAATGCTTGCAGACTAGCTGGATTTCTCCTGGCTGGAATCTGTCAGCTTCTCAAACATTGTTGAATTAACTACCTAGTAAAAGAAGAAGTATAAAAATTTGAAAATTGTTTTCAGGCATTGCCTAGTAGGTGATTTGGCTCAGCCGAATGAATCTCGCCCACGTGATAAAGGTTTCAGCTCTTTTACTTCGATGTTCAAACATGGGCAGAATGGTGAATGTTACATAGTGTGTAACGTGGCCACTTAAACCAGCCAATGACAGGTCATAAGCCCTGTAAATGCCTAGACTTCCATATTACCTTCTCTAAAATGTTTTTCCTCTCTGTTGCAACAAATTTTAATATTATGTCATTACGCATGTTAAAAGTGACGGTACAAACAAACTTTACAATTCAAATCTGCCCATGCGTTGGCAATGCCCGATGCATGCTTATTATCTTCTCTCTCTAACGCATGATTCACCGATATTAAACATAGTCTATTTCGCTCAAATCACGGTTTTAACTTATATGGTATTTTTCATGCAAATTCAGGGTAAAAGATTGTGCAAAACAGAATATTGTCCGCTAGAGTCGATCCTGCTAGATCTTTCGGCGCTAGTATTGAACATAAAGTAGAGTAAAATCTAAATTTGTTGCAACAGAGAGGGAAAACATTTTTTAGAGGGAAATATGGAACTGAAACCTTTATCATGGGGGTGAGATTCATCCGGCTGAACCGATTCGCTTACTAGGCAACCCCCAAAATCAAATATCATTTTAATAATAAAAATATTTTTAATGTTCTTTAGAACACTAAAAATATTTTTTTACATAAACATAAATTTTAATAACCATATGGACAACACCCAAATAGTATATATATATATATATATATATATATATATTTTTTAAAAAACCTTTATTAGCATAAATAAACAATACATTCAGTAGAAAAATGGAACACTAAGGGTTGAACTTGCCAAAAAAGAGTCTAGCTCTTGTGTTTGTCAAGTTTAAATAAATCCATGCAATGTCTCCTGCAAAGGTCTCTTCCCTTAGACAAAATCCAAACTTGTACACTTATCCTGAAAATGGCCTTCGTTTTGGAGAACTTGATATGTTCATCCGGGACATTGAAGACTCTCGTGGCCACAAAATATAAATTTCTCCGTGCGGAAGTCGCACGTGTTTTTGGCATTATATCATTCAAACTGCAGGAAAACCTCGTACGAGCATTCTGCTGGGATCTACTCTTGTAACCGCATGACCAGAAATGTGTCGAAGGTCTTTTAAAAAAAAAAAACTATTTTGTGACGATTTTCTATTTAGATTTAAACGGTCACAAACAAAGGTAAAAATTTAACCAAATCGTGATTTGTTAGGAGCGTGGCCGATGCAATGAACCGTTTTTGCGGGAATTTCAAATCGTAAATTTAAAAATATTTTCATGTTTCTAATGAATATGAAAAAAAAAAACCTTTTTTTACTCAACTGTATTTCATAATCATCATTCCCTTTCCGCACCTAATGGTGCATAGGGCACTGTATTGGTACACCGCAGTGTATCTTTATCTTTGTTGCATGAATCAGTCGTACGTTTCAGGTACCAGTCTAGGGACTATGAAATATTCTAGTGTAAAAACACCTTTTTAAATAAATATTTCATATCAAGTTGATTCGAGTTGTGGTCCCGTGGCTAGTGCTGCGGACTCACGGATCAAAGGTCCGAGGTTCGAACACCACTCTACCCCAACTTGATTCCATTTTCTAAGAGTGAGTATTTACAACTCGATGAAAATGGCCACCAAAAATTTAATTATTTGGGTAAACTGTAAGAATGCTAATATTTCTTTTTTTTAATTTGATTAAATTAAAAAACCATGCCGCGAATCAAACCTCTTGCATAGTAGGCAAATGCGTGACCACTACGCCACAAGGCCGACCGTTATTATTTATTTCATAGACCCTTATTAATTTTTAATTGTTAAAAAAAAACGTGATATTTCCCTATTGGATCCTAATAACTTCCTGGGAGAAAGTCCAGCCTGTCTGCAAGCATTTGGACACGCTCAAAAACCTTGTTTATTTACACTTTGTTCCTTACAGAATTTTTAAATTCTGCCTTTTCCGGATAGATCCATAAATTAATAATTAATCCATAATACTGTTAGGTTATCGATGATATTTACTGATATTATAAACTTAAGTATGTATCTCATTAATTATCTGATAATTTTTTTTCCATGGACTCTTCATTAATTTCATAGTCTGTCATTGGCATATTAATACACACAGACATGCCCCGAGCCCTCAAAAATTATGACACTTAACTCATGCCTAATGCGTATTTAGTCGTTCTTTGACCGCCAGCCGGGCGTTGTGTCAAGAATCAAAACTAAAATGCAGGCTTGTGTCATGAAAGCGTGTAAATACCTTTTGGATAAATCAATATGTATCTTTTTTAGGTGATTCTGTGTAATTTGGATTCGTTCCGACGTTTATTGGTATTAAGTACCGAGGTTTGTTAATCTAACTAAAAAATAATAATTTAATTTACTTAAATTATGATAGGGACTTGAACTAATTCTCGCTGTTTCCCGAGAGATACTGTTTTCTAAGCCTAATACTTCAGCCGACTCCATCGTGAAGCTCCACGATACCATTAGGCTTGAAATGATAGTTATATTATTCCGCCAAAGTGTAAACAACATATTTTTTCACAGCGTTAAATTGTGGAATTTGTGCCAAAAAAGGAGTATTTGCGGTGAATTTTAATGCATTATACCCGTATGCAGAGACAAACCTTAAAGTGAGGAGAGTACATTCTGTTGTCTTCACCTTCTGGTTATTCTCTGCATTTGAAATTAGAATGTACTTTCCTCACCTTAAGTTTTGTCTCTGCATACGGGTATTAGTCTACCAGAACTCAAACTAAAGGATGGGTCATGGGGTCTAACAAAATGGCTTGCCTACAATCTGTATTGAATGCCGCAGCGAGACTTATTTTCGGAATCTCTAAGTTCAGTCATATCACTCCACTACTTCGGGAACTACACTGGCTACGTTTTCCACAGAGGGTCGAATACAAACTCTGTTGGCTTATGTACAAGTCACCGCACAACTCTGCTCTGGAATATCTAAGGGAACTATGCATTCCAGATGAACTAGCTGACAGGCGTCTCACGCTTAGATCAGCTACGTCTACGGCAAGAGGAAAAGTTATTATACTTCTACGCAAACAGCGCACTAAATTTAGTGAACGCGCATTTGCGGTCGCAGGCCCTATGGCATGGAATGCTCTCCCAGCAGAGGTGCGAGGCTGTGAAAGTGAAGTGATGTTTCGGAAAAAACTTAACTCCCACTTGTTCTCTAAATCATTTGAATAAATCCGTAGCATGTGACAACAAAATATATTATTTTAATTAAATTACAAATTTAAAAGAATCACTATGTAAAGCGCCCTTGAGGTATTATATTATGAAAATGGTGCTATATTAGTTATCCATAATAATAATAGGTCTACCACAAACTCTGAATTCGGGCAAAGAAATTTCAGCTTTCTGGGCTGAATAATATTCAATATGTTACCCGAACATTACAAAACTATGACCCGAATTCAATTAAATAAATGCCAAAACATGCCTCGATTTGTGGATGACCTCAAAAGATGAGTCGTTCTTTCGAGATGGTATTCATATACTATAGTCTAGCGACGGACAATACTTTTAATGATGTGTTCTTTACTTTAAAACCAAATGCCGCCTATATAATGCCGGCATAGCACCAATTCTCCCCTATGGATGCGCATCGTGGCACCTCACTAGGAGCGCCCAAAACAGGGCCAAAAAATACTGAGTTTTGTGATTAGGTGTCTCAGAAGAATCTCAAGTGTGGGGTGGTTTGCCTTTGTGCGGAATGAAGTAATAAGAGAACGGGCGCAGCAAACTCCGGTGAAAACTGTCATCAAGTGGAGGAGATACCGTTGGCTTGGCCATATACTGCGGATGCCTCCTGAGAGCCTTAACCACGCTTGCCTATTTAACAAGGCATCAGGTTCTCGACGTCCACTGCTGACTGTTCGTCTATGTCAGAACTTCGGGACGAGAACATGACTTGGGAGGACGCAAAGGAGTTGGCAGCCGATAGAGATGCATGGAGGCTCTTTGTGGATACTACATGCTCCAACTAGGGAGCGGACGGGGAATGATGATGTTCTTTACTATTTTTTTTTATTTAACATTAATTTTACCAAAAAACAGCGAGAACTCATTCAAGTCTACAATATAACTCTTGTATTTTAATATAACTTATAAATTAAAAATACTTAGTACAATTCCGTTAATTTATTTGACCAATTAGCACTTTTACCCTCTAACGGGCATCTTCATACTGGTAAATATCATACCGTGAGGTAATATTACTACAACTAGTCCTTAAAATGTAGCTCGATTAAAATGACAGCTGCCAAAATAATGTCAATAGTGATGGGAAATTACTGATTGCTGATCATGTACTGATCAAATCGATTTTATCAGTTTTTTCATGCAAACTGAAACTCTGTTTCCGAAAATTGATACAAAAACGCAAACACAAGCCTATTATAGTGTGTTTAAGACAATTATTCACCAAAAAATAAGACATTGATACTTTTTTCATGAACAAATCAGATGAATTATTTTTTTATTCGATCAATTTACCTTCATCAATTTGTCCCATCTCAGCAAAATGATGTAACCTTGTAAGAACGTCGTTAATAATTAGGTTTATTTGAGTTTTTTTTTATTTTAAAGCTAATTTTATATATTTATGTTGATTTATATGTCAAGCATTGTATTAAAAATGTAATTAATATGCCAGATACAAATGATTTTTTTGTGTAAATATAAAGTTATGTCATCACTGTTGCTGACAACTGTCATTCTAATCATGTATTTTAAGGACTATAGGTATCTTTAAAATCAGCATTTTTTAGTTTACCACCAAAAACATTGATTTTTATTTTCCTCTGTAAATGTGACAAATAGACAAGTCATGCATTCGAGTTATATTACAAAAATGGCACTAAATTAATGTAAATGATGCCTCACAGAATGGAAATAAATCCGACAGTTGTTGCACTGTATAAAAATGTTGTTTTTGTTATCTATGATATTATGTTTTGGTTATGTACTTAATAAAGAATTTTATTTAAAAAGGAAGTTTCATTTCTCAATATTTACTTTCAGAACAACAGGAATTGTCGGTTGCGAAGGAGCTTATAATTATATCTTAAAGTCTTTAAAAGTAGTAGTAATTATCTTTATGTGTATAATTCTTCTGTATGTGTGATGTCACTCCTAAACGGTTCACCGATTTACGTGCGGTTTTCAGCGAAATGTAGATCTTTGCGCTGCGCATCTTTTTAGGTATTTAAATTTTCAATCGAATCTGTAAAAAAATCATTGTATGCATTTTATGCTAATTAAATTTTTTATTTTCAATTAATTATTATTTTATATATTTGGTATAGTCTTGTACAATGATTATATTTTAATGTAATTTATTTTTTTCCGTACATTTTTCATTTACTCACTTTAAAGTTTTCCTCAGTTAACTTTCTTTTGTTGCTTCCTTGAAAAACGTAAAACAGGGCTTCTGCTGTATATATAATAATACATTTATAAAACATAGAAGCAATTCTGATCTGTCTTTCCTCTTCAAAATTTTAAACAATTTTATCGATAGTCCATATCTCTGAGCGTATTTCAATCAATTGTCCCGTAAAGTCAACACGACAAGTTCATTTTTTTAATAATTTACTGCCCAAAAAAATTATGTTCAAAACTCGTTTATTTATCGTAGCTGCTCCGAATTTAATTTACTTTGTCCCCATTTAGATATTTTTAATACAAAATTTTGTGACTTAAAAAAAAAACTTTTTTAAACACTGTAAAATGAAACATTTGTCAGTGTAATAAGTTTATGTTCCTTTAAATATGTTTATTTTATTTTGATATCAAAATGTTGAATTGGTCAACTATATTATGAAAATCCCTCTCCTCCGCTGCTCCACTCTATTTCTTCATCCCTTAACCTTCTTACGAGCTCTTTTTTTTCTCATGTCTTATATAATATATTATTTTTCTCTATACTGTGTAACATTTATTTATTTATTTTATTTTGGAAAGCCAACAGATTACAATGTTTATTAATTACAGTGTAGGTTAAATTATATATTAAGATCCAATTACAGGCCTTCTCGTAAGCTAAAAGATAAATATTACCAATAAGAAGTTAAGAATAGATATTAAATTTAGATATGTATGTACATTTTACAGTGCGGATAACATAATAATAAGTATACATACATATGCAGCGAGTATAACATTTGCGATAATTATTGAGCCTTATAAGAAGAACAACTTAATTGAAGAAAATAATAATTATAAAAATAAAATAAAAAAACTCAAAAACTAAAATAAAATAAAGTGTTTATAATAATTAACCAAATATCTCTCATTATATTTGTTAAAAACTTTAACTGGATGCATGTACTATTTTTTGTATTTTGTATTCTTATATAACAACTGTTGTTTTTCCTTAATAAGTAAAAATAAACAAATAAAAAATAATATACTACATATATAATATAATATAATATAATATATATATAATATAAGAATGCAAAAAACTTTAAAACAAATGTTTAACACATTAAAACACTTTGCACACCATTGTATCATCAAATAAATTGTAGAGCGCTTTTGACCCACAGCTTTACTTTAAGATAGATTTGACAGTTCAAAATAAAGGTAATAAATTAAGGCAAAAAGTTTTCAACAAGTTTATTTAAACATTAGACATTTTTACATTTATCACAAATGCAACTTAAACATAACAATATATTATTTGAGTTAATCTTTCCATATAATTAGAGTATATAAAGCTTGACTATAGAAAGTGCGGAATAGACTATATATCAAGACTCAATGACGGTACTATCAACAATTATTATACGAACTGCAATTGGAATGATCACTACATCGCACGTCCCATAATAGAACCATAACTTTCAAAATCTGAATCATGTACTGATCAAATAAGGTCATTTGAAATTCGTTTGAAAATGCCCTAGCAAGGCAAAACAATTGTCACGAAATTTTAGTTTTAATATTTGTAAAAAAAAAATAAAGTGTTCTTATATTATAAGTTTAAATGTGTTCTACAAAATAAACACCAAATCAATCAATTAATCAATCAATACAATGGTTCAATTATGTCTATCTAATTGTCGCATTGGGGAAACAAAGATCTGTCAAACAAAATATGTTATTTTACATTCAACTTTTATTATATTTAGATTTAAATATCGGTGCTATCTTCATAAATTTTTAAAGAAAAATGAAATCAATCCTTAATTATTGTAAAGTATATTAAAAAATATAAGATAAAATAATGTCTTCATTCAAAACAAAAACAACAAACAAACCATCACGCCGTTTCAGAGAGGATAGAACGCCACAACACTCTATCTTTGCATACAGATCTCGCTTCCTCTACATTCATACAACTTCTCATGCACGCGCGCCGATTATTATGACTTTTGACATGTCCATCTTTAAGTATTTGTTGGATTTGGTCATGCCATGTCTTTCTCGGTCTTCCTCTATTTCTGCATCCATCAACATTCGCATTGTAAATATTCTTAGCCGTTCTCTCGCTGTCCATTCGTTCTACATGTCCAAACCAGCGCAGAGCTCCTTTCTTGATATGAATCTACATAGAACCTCGTTTTCCCAATGCGACGTAATGCTAGAAAATTATGTATGTATATTTTTAAGCATATTAGAGTTTTTTTATTTTCTATTCTGTTATACTTAACTCAAAATCAGAGTTTTTTGAGTTATGACTATTTTGTTATACAAATTTATTTGATAAATAGGAGAAAATTATTGAGAAGGTAACATGGAAGTCTAAGCACGGTGGTAAATCCAGCCAACCACAGGTCGAGATCCCTGTAACCAACTGGCCACAGGTCGTAAGCCCCGTAACCAACTAGTGTAGGGTCATGAGCTCTGTAACCAACTGGCGACAGGTCGTAAGCCCTGTAACCAACTGGTATAGAGTCATGAGCTCTGTAACCAACTGGCAACCGGTCGTAATCCCTGTAACCAACCGGTGTATGGTCATGAGACATGTAACCAACTAACCACAGGTCGTAAGCCCTGTAACCAACTGGCTAATCCCTGTAACTTATTTCGAGAAATTATTTTCGAGTGTTGACTCATCAATCATCAACCCCCATCCCGCACCCAATGGCGCATAGGGCACTGCGTTGTAAAACAAAATGCAGCGTATCTCGATCGTCCGTTACAAAAAAGTGAGATGATTAGTCTTTCGTTTCAGGTGCCAGGTCATGGGTCTTTGAAATATTCTAGTGTAAATAAATTGTGTAATATTTCGTGTCAACCATGTTGAGAATCGAAGCTGAGACCGAGAAATGGTAGGCAAACGCGCTGACCAATCAACCACGAGACGAATGAATAATATTTCTAATAGCATTATTCTTAGAGGTGGGGGTCAGTGCTATGCAAGCTCCTGACATCACTGCGACCTGTGAAGATCTATTGTTACAAGTGTGCGTGAATAGTTCTCGCCCTCCAAGCCCGGGTCTATAAAGAGCCTGGCCACCGTGTGGAAGGCGAGAGTTTACATTTTGCTAAATCTCCCTCTCCAAGCCCAAATCCTTAAAGTATCAGGCTATTAGGCAGGGAGCGAGCTCTTTAACATTCTCAGCTTTATCCAGTGGTCTCTGAGGATGAGACTCCTTTACGATGCCTTATTTTTCCTTTATGATCTAATAGCATGCTTTAGCATATCATTCCAAGTGTAATACATACAATTATTATGAAAAACTAGAACCTTCCGTTAAATACTCGTAACAATAATAATTTAGTATATTTTTACTTAAGACTGTATAGAGTAATTTTTTATGCTATAAAATGCAAGTTCCTTACAAAAAAACACATTTGCGGTTATGCCGGTTATA
>NW_028280426.1:0-33568 GCF_059751315.1 Micrasema longulum
AACGAGGATGTTTTTGTTGATTGACGTTAGCAGGCGCTACCCAGGGGCGACTTTGTGACGTGAGAAATTATTTAAAAAAAGAGATTCATGGCGTAGCCGAAATATTGTAATTAAAACGAGGATGTTTTTGTTGATTGACGTTAGCAGGCGCTACCCAGGGGCGACTTTGTGACGTGAGAAATTATTTAAAAAAAGAGATTCATGGCGTAGCCGAAATATTGTAATTAAAACGAGGATATTTTTGTTGATTGACGTTAGCAGGCGCTACCCAGGGGCGACTTCATGACGTGGTGAAATTATTAATTTTAATATTTTTTTTCATTTTACATAGCGTAGCCGAGATAAGAAATTGCGTGGTGTTTCGAAATTTAACCGTGTAGGTAGCCGCCTAGTTACAATATTATTTTTGTATTTGTATAATTCCTGTTTTATAATGTTTATGTATTTATCGCTATAAGAATTAAACTAAAGATAGTTTTTACTTTTAATCGCTATCCGTTTTTTAAATTATGTTTGTAACACTCAGTAATATTTATTTTTCAAGTATTCAATGTTATTTTTGTATTTTAATTAATATTGTTAATATAAAGCGTATTTTTATTTATTCGAATTTACTAGACTGTTTTTATTACAAAAAATAAAAATGCATATTTCTCTATGTATTTTTCTGTTATAAACAATCTATTAAAATAATACACATCAAATTTCCATTGTCTGTTGATTTTATTTGCAATCTTATTTTTTTTCGATGGTTAAAACTCTAGGAAATTCAAAGACAATAAAATTTTTACTGTCATATTTTGGCGAGCTCACACGCTATACATAGCCCACCATGTGCTTTACCCAAACTGTTTTACTAAGTTGATACAACCACATGATTTACTAGAACTGTAAAACAACCACGTGATTTACCAAAACAGTCAAAGGGTTTACGTTTCACACACTATAAAAATGATACAACCACGTGATTTACCCTAAATGTTTTTCGAAGTGTACAAACATATGATATTACTCCGGAATTATAACCACATAGTTTACCCAAATTGCCAGAACTGTTTTACAAATGTACAGAGAAATGATACAACCACATGATTTACCGAAAATGTTTAATGAAATCGAACAACCACGTGATTTACCAGAACTGTGATTGATAAATAAATAGAAATGATACAACCGTATATTAAATTTATCATAATGGTTATAGGATACCTGAACTATTGTGACTACGTGCAAGTAACCATGAGAAAAGGAAAACTGCAAAAAAAATGTCTGTTAGGGGAGAATATTATATTCAAAACGTTTATTCAATATCTGGTTTTGTCATAAGACCTTGAAATACTAATACTGTTAGTATCGAAAGAGGGGAATAAAAAGGGGTCTGATATCAAATTATATTATTATGTATTTCGCATAAACGTGTACTTGCCATACAATAAACTTGATCTATAATGCAACGACAAGTTCGCAGTAAGCAAAAATACTAAGGTGTCATTCTGTATTAAAACGTATTTTTTTATTACAGGTATTAAATAAATGAATTTATAAAATGGAAATACTTCAGTATTTATTTGTTTTGATTTATTTAAAAGAACTAGGTTTCTGGAGGCCCTAATATTATTCTTCCCATCGGCATCAATACCGTAAAAAAATTCTAGCGCTGTGGGTGTTTTCTGTAAATTTAAAAATGCCGTTTTTGTGATCGACACTATTTTCAGAAGATGATTATTACAGTTTTTTGTCTGAAAACGGCCTGTGGCTCAATCACAAATAAATATCGACGTGATAATAAGCGACGTAATAACAATTTCTCACCATGGTTGATTTTCGTATTCGCGATCACAATGCAACATCCATGAACACCTAATATTAAATGTAACTGAACTCTTTAAACTAGAATCCTTAAAATTTATTCATAAATTAGCCGATGAGGTAAGTGTAGACGAAGAATTAAAACTTGAAAAAAACTGTAGTAAACATGAACACAATACGAGAATATCAGAAAAATATCATATACAACCTTCTTAAACGAAAAAAGGACAATCGAGACTAATAAACCTTGGACTGAAATTATTCAATAAACTACCAGACAAAACTAAACAAAAGACTCGGACAACCTTTACAAAAGATGTAAAAAATATTATTATTAACAGTAGGAAGTGAATCTTAAAAGTAAAAATATTTTGATAAATGTATGTAACCTTTAAGGGTTTTTCAATGAAAATGTTTAATTAAAAATAACGTTTTGTCACGTATAATCCTGCTGCGCAATCACATATTTTAATTTCACCGGTGTAAATATAGAAAATATTTCAAAACTGCTATTTTTATTTATTAATTAATTATTTATCATGCTATTATTGCATTTAGCCGTCAAGAAAAGCAGTCGCCATAGTAATTGTAATTTAATTTTCACTTTTTTGTATTGGATACTAATGTTTTTTTGAGTGAGATGGTTTGATCACGTAGAACGAATGGACGACGAGAGAATGGTAAAACAAGTATATATGGCAAAAATGAACGGCAACGTTAGACGAGGACGACCAAGGAAGACGTGGCATGATCAGATAAACCAAAATCTTAAGTCTGGTCATGTCAAAAGCAGACAGAACCGAAGGGCATGTATGACAAGATGTATGAATGTGGAAGAGGCTAGGATTGTATGCCAGGATAGACGCGTGTGGCGGTCCATTCTCTCTGCCTACCCCTACGGGGAAATGGCGTGATGGTAGTAGTAGCAGTAGTAGTAATTTTCACTTTTTTGTATTTTTATTTATTTTGTATTTTATTTTTTATAATAAACGCCGATTTTTCGCCAGTGGTATTTATTTACGAGGAAAACAAAAAACAAATCGACACAAGCGTTGACTTAGAGATTACACACGCGTTGACTTATGACTGCGATAGCTTAAGCATGTTCATTGTGATCGCTCAAATGCTTAGCATGTTTTTAAGCACGTCGGGCGTAAGTATAGCCTGTGAGCTCGCCAATACATGACAGATGACATTAACATAACCATAGAAAAACATAGCAGTTGAGCTCTCAGAAGTAAAGCAACGTGAATGCAGCAATGCTTGAACTACATGTCAATAATATTCTAATAATAAATAATATTATTTGGCCATACGGAACTTTAAATCACACCTTGGTTTAATTACTAATAGTATTTTATCGGTTAGGTAGGTGTATTTAAAAAAAATGTTGCGTACCTGAAAAAAGCACAAATAATTATGTTTTTGTAAATGATGTCAGTAGCGACACTCAGAGAGTGGCTTTGTGACGTTTTGACATTTTTTATAAGAAATTCATGGCGTAGCCGAAATACTGTTATAAAAACAAGGATGTTTTTGTTGATTGACGTTAGCAGGCGCTACCCAGGGGAGACTTTGTGACGTGAGAAATTATTTAAAAAAAGAGATTCATGGCGTAGCCGAAATATTGTAATTAAAACGAGGATGTTTTTGTTGATTGACGTTAGCAGGCGCTACCCAGGGGCGACTTTGTGACGTGAGAAATTATTTAAAAAAAGAGATTTATGGCGTAGCCGAAATATTGTAATTAAAACGAGGATGTTTTTGTTGATTGACGTTAGCAGGCGCTACCCAGGGGCGACTTAATGACGTGATGAAATTATTAATTTAAATATTTTTTTTCATTTTACATACCGTCGCCGAGATAAGAAATTGCGTGGTGTTTCGAAATTTAACCGTGTAGGTAGCCACCTAGTTACAAAATTATTTTTGTATTTGTATAACTCCTGTTTTATAATGTTTATGTTTTTATCGCTATAAGAATTAAACTAAAGATAGTTTTTACTTTTAATCGCTATCCGTTTTTTAAATTATGTTTGTAACACTCAGTAATATTTATTTTTCAAGTATTCAATGTTATTTTTGCATTTTAATTAATATTGTTAATATAAAGCGTATTTTTATTTATTCGAATTTACTAGACTGTTTTTATTACAAAAAATAAAAATGCATATTTCTCCATGTATTTTTCTGTTATAAACAATCTAATAAAATAATACACATCAAATTTCCATTGTCTGTTGATTTTATTTGCAATCTTCTTTTTTTTCGATGGTTAAAACTCTAGGAAATTCAAAGACAATACAATTTTTACTGTCATATATTGGCGAGCTCACACGCTATACATAGCCCGCACGTCGATAGTTATTTGTGATTGAGCTACTGGCTGTTTTAAGCAGTACTTAAAATTGACCTTACTGCACCCGATAACACCAATATCTTATTTTTGCAAAATTCTAGACTGGCTGCCTACTGCATAACTACGTTCTGTTATCGTTAGTATCGAATGTCTCGAAGTCTCGAAAAGTCTCGTAATTTCGAGACTCGGTTTCCGAGTCACGTCTTAGTCCCGAGCCTCAAATTTGTGTTGAGACTGGAAGGAAGTCCTATAGTCCTTTAAAATATTGCTTGATTAGAATGTCAGCTGTCAAAGTAATGTCATTAGTGATGGGAAATTACTGATCACCGATCAAATTGATTTTATCAGTTTTTCATGCAATCATGAAACTCTGTTTCCGAAAATTGATATAAAAGCGCAAAAACAAGCCTATTACAATGTTACACAATTATTCACCAAAAAATGAGACATTTATACTTTTTTCATGAACAAAATATCATTTTTTTTTTTTATTCGATCAATTTACATTGTTCAATTTGTACCATCTCTAACGTTTTTGCAAAATGATGTAGTAACCTAGTGAGAACGTCGTTTGTAATTAAGTTTATTTTAGTTTTCTTTTAGTTTTAAAGCTGATTTTATAAATTTATGTTGATTTATTTGCAAGCATTGTATTAAAAAAATAAATTAGAAGACTTTTCGTGTGTCAATATAAACAACTCTTTAGACGTCACTACAAAGTTATGTCGTCACTTTTTCTGACAAACATCATTCTAATCAAGCTATATTTTTAGGACTATGGTAATGAGTTAACAACCCACAGCGGAATGCTGACTTAAATAACTATCGGTAATTTTTGCAAAACAAATTGTTGGCTTGGTTCACAACAGGCGCTAACACAGACAAGCTTATTTCGAACGCACTGTTCTTGAATTTTTACTTTACTGCGAAAGCCACTCCTTTGTATGTAGTTCATAAGATAACTCGGTGAGTTACGAGAAACATTTGGTAAGGTATGAGCATTTGCAGCTACCTGCGCGAAGAATTTGAAATAATATTTTAGGAATAAGGCAACAGAATTGCAACCCCTTTGAATGAACATCTTCGACACGCATTTTACAGCATCCCTTTTCAATTGTTGTCACTTTACCTGGCAGGTTTACACTATTGCCAAATTAGTCTGACTGGTACTATATTATAGGTACCTAATCTTCTCACCATTTTATGCTCAGTAAATCGTTGCAATATTGTATGTCTCGGAGAAGCAGTGTGATCATCATCATCATTTCCTTATCCGCATCTAATTGTGCATAAGGCACTGCATTGGTCGAGGTAATGTGATCAGTCCAACGGTCCCGATTACGATGGGAAGTTAACAGAATTATCTTTGACTGTCATAAAGAAAAATCGATATTTGTGTACGAAAATGAGTATATTTGCATGAACATTTAAAGTACCTTCATCGGTAACATATAATTTAACATGTTTAAAAGAAAAAAATGTATGCATATTCTGCTTTTCACACAGAAAACTTAATTTTACTTTGTATATAAAATTGAAGATAAATTTTAACTTCCCATTGTAATCGGGGCCCAGGTCTTTCTTAGTTCAGGGACTATGAAATTTCCGGTGTAAAAACACAATTAAAAAAAAAAAAAAAAAAAATCATGCCGCGAATCGAATCCGAGACCTCTTGTATGGTAGGCAAACGCGATGACCATTAGACCACCAGGCGGACAATCTACAAAACAACAAAAAAATATTTCGATTCAAAACAAATGTAAAGAAAACTTTACACTTGTAAATATAAAATGCATATATTATCATAGGAGTAAATAGTAAATACCTACCATAAGAAACATTACAATGCAGGTTATCATTTAGATTTACAAATAAAATACTCTACACATTGTCGCTTGGGTTCGTTTTTGTCCAATAGACCAAAACACAAATCTGCAGAAATAGAGATTTAAAGTTTATTTTACGAAATAGGCATAAATAATGACCACAACTTGAGACAATTAAGTATGTAGGAGAAATCATTCAACTATATGAATCTTACCCGCATAAATAAAGGTTTCAGCTCTTTAACTTCACAAACATCAACAGGTAAAGGATTGAAGGGATATAGATGTTAAAATATGGGCAAAATAGCGAATGTTACACAGTGTGTAAAGTGGCCACTTAAACCAGCCAATGACAGGTCATAAGCCCTGTAGATGCCTATACTTCTATATTACCTTATCTAAAATGTCCCTCATCTCTGTTGTAATATTCCAATAAGAGTGTTTTAATTTGTATACCTTGCCAAATTCTCTTAAAGGTCACCAAGGAAAGTGCAATTTTTATATGAAGAGGTAGCTCATTCCGAAGTCTGGCATTTCGAACAGAAAAGGAACGAGTAATTTCAACCCTGCGGATAATTGGATACAAAAATTGTTTTCTTGCGCGCGGTAAAAATTAGAGCGATAAATTGCACGGCAAAGATTCTAGAAAATGTACGAAAAAAATAATAAATATTTTAATAAAAACGAACTACTTTGATCGTCGTCACCAATTTATATGAATCAACCAATGATAAGAGACTTGTGAAAGATACCCGGTTTACTTAACGTCAACGGACCAATCGGCAGAACTGACCCGAGAATAAGCGGAAGAGAACCTCTGACGTCACATGCTGAGTAATTTCAGAAATACAAAACTTTAAAAAAGCATAGCGGTGATAAAAGGACAAATATATTTTTTTGGCTTTATAGTCTAATTACTATTAAAATGTGGATTGGTATTTCGAGGAATGGAAAGTGTCCTCATTTTAAATGCATTGTCCTCTATCTCTCTTAAGGCTTAAGTCTCAAAAAGTAAAGAATCATATAAAACCGTTTTTTTTTTTTTTTTTTGAAATACATAATTCCATAAAAAAGGCTATGAACTAAAATATTTTAACTAGTGTTAGTAAATATGAGTATAACCACTTACTGACTTTTTAAGTCTTTAAAATATTTTAAATGTCTTATTTTTTTAAAAACGATTATTGAAGGCATATAATATTTTACGTAGAATTAAAGAAAAATACCCCATTGTAACCCAGATGTAATTTAGAATACTTGTATTTTTTTTCAAAATCCAAAATGTATGATTTTGCTGCGGCAGTAATTTTGTTCAATTTATTATATTTAAAACATTTGAATAAATTCAACATGAATCATTTTTCAAAAATCAGTCAACAATATCACTTATCTAAAAGTTTGTCGTAATAAATAATTAGCGTTAATTAAATATGCATGCATAAGAAAAACGTGATTTAAAGAGAGGGGAATCATCTGATTGACATAAATAGGCTGTGGCAGTTTTAAATATGTGAATAAGCACACGAATATTTACATTCTGAACTCAATGTTTTAAAAGTCTTCGTGACTCCTTAATGTCAATGTCATAAACTAGATAGAGAGCTAAAATTCTTAAAAATTGAAAGTAATTTTAACGATTATTTGCATTCACCTCTCGAGGTAAAGTTGATGAAAAAACAAAAGTGTATTCTCATGTCTCTAAATAACATTACATTGCTTTAAGTTTTACAAAAATAATAATTAGACAAAAAAAGGACTCAAAACATAAGATAGGTGGGCAGAAATCATTTATTTCTAAATATTTTTTATTAATTATGTTTTTATTAATTATGTTTTTATTAAGAAGTATAATTTTTACATAAACAAAAAGGAAATACTACCTTTAAAAAATGCAAGTTCTTGTGCTTGATGTGAGATTATAAAATATATGAAGTCCTACAATTATAGATGAAATGTGATTGCTTGATGTTTCTTTAAGATCCTAGCAGTATTACTTCACTTTAAAAGGATACAACACGGCATAGTTGAATTCAAATCAGGAGTTGCGTACTGAGCGACGTCTACAAAGAAACTAATAGGTCAAAACGTAAACCTACTCATTTATGAGTAGTTGAGTCGCCTTCTGTTTGATGTGCGTATGCGGTTTCTGGACTATTCTTAATTCTATGGTTTTCACCTTAACAAAACGACAACTACACAAACTGGCAAAACGAATGTTGGTTACTCCAATTAAAAAATTGCAATTTAATTGTTTTTACAGTCTAAATCTATGATTTTAATCAAAATATTGCACATATTGATAGCGAAATACATTAAATATTAAACAAAAGCGTTACCATTCAAATTTTAACTTCCTTTTTTTAAATTGAATTTTTTTTCCGATTTATACAAAAACTTCAAAAATGGAGTGAGTTATCGGGGTTGGAAATAAGGACCTTCAGACATACGGGAAATTAGATACAAAAAGTGTTTTCTGGCGCTCGGTAAAAATTAGAGCATTAAATTAATTATACGGCAAAGTTTCCTGAAAATGTACGAAAAAAATATTTAAATGTTTTAATCTAAAGAACTACATTGAACGGCGTCACTAGTTAATATAATTCAACTAATGACAAGAGAGTTGTGAAAGATTTCAGGTTTACTTACCGTCAATGGACTAATCGGCACGACTGACCGATAAGAAGCGGAAGAGAAATTGAGACGTCACGCGCGGAGTCATTTTAGAAATACAAAACTTGAAAAAATCATAGCGCTGATAATGCAATACGAAAAATTAAAAAAGAAAAATTGGCTTAGTTTAATAGTCTATTAAGAAATAAAAAAAATAAAAAAAACTACTGAACTTCCTCATTATAAAACGAAATTATAAGTTTGATTAATAAAATGAAGTTGTTAGATGTGATGATGCGAAATGGGCCGAAAATTGATAATAGGCTTGACTATCCGAAACTAGTTGTGTCTATTTTATAATCTCACGATAAATACTTTTTATTCTTACTTCAGAAAATAAAACGTTCTCGCTGTCTTTCAATACGTCAGCATCTATTTGGCATATAATCAAGTTCGTTCTGCATTCTGGTCCATTACCTTTATAAGATATTATAAGCAAGGGTGTAACCGAGTGTTAACTTTTTAATTTAAAATAAGTCATTATTTAATTACTAGACATAATAATTTGAAGGTTGTTTTTAAGAAGCACAGCGCCAAAATCTTTCTAAATTATACCTGAAGACTTTGGAGGTCACTAGTGAAACCCGATACACATTTTAAACAAAACAAAACCCAAATCGTATAATATAGGCGAACGTGTTACCTTAGAATAGCATAATGTATAATAAGGTATCGGTAGCCATTTGCAATATTCGCCAAACTATATTTTTTTACAACCATCGTGTTAAAATGCTCGTAAACTGGTATGAAAGAAGCCTTTGATATTTCTAATTCATGGGTTCACCTTGGAAAAACAAAATAAAAGGAATACATAGCAAGTTCCCCTCAAATAATTCGCTCGTTGAACATTTTCAAGGCTTGTTTGGAATACAATCAAAATTATCATAATGTAAAAATAAATGTACTTAAGGGATGGCTGGGTGTTTAAAATTAAAGTATATGAATACATATATTAATAAAATAATATCTGCAAATTGAGCCTTAAAGGATTAAACCACGGGAGTCATATTCAATGAAATGTTAAGCATACAAGATTTTGCGATTGTGCCATTTCCAAAATATGATAACTTTTGAACCAAATGAGATAATTTCTATCTTAAAAGAACTTTTAATGTAAAATTCCAGATTAGTAATTAGCAAAAATTGACAAATCTGCTTTCCTTCCATACTTTTACTTTCATTTGCATTTTTATATAACTTGATATTTTTATGTTTTTTCATTACCATTTATTTTTTTGATTTATTTATTAAGGAAAAACAACAGTTGATATATAAGAATACAAAATATAAAAAATAGTACATACATCCAGTTAAAGTTAAATGTTACACAGTAAATAGAAAAATAATATATTATATAAGACATGAGGAAAAAAAAACTCGTTAGAAGGTTAGGGGTTGAGGAAATAGAGTGGATGAGGGGGATTTTCATATTATAGTTGACTAATTCAAAATTTTGATATCATAATAAAATAAACATATTTAAAGGAACATTAACTTATTACACTGACAAATGTTTCATTTTACAGTATTATTGTTTATATATTTATATTCTTGTTCTATTATTATTATTTTTATTTTTTTTATTTATAAATTTATTGCAAAAAAATAATATACATACTTAATAACAGGGAATCTATATAAAACCAATTAATGTAAAATGAAAACGGGGTGTTCTCTGTTTATGATAGTCTCCATCTAACATGGCACAGCCTGTTCTAAGATGGAGATTTCTTTTATTGGAGATTTAGATACCTTTATACTATTATTTTGTATATTTGATTATGTGTGAATCTAAATTTGTATAATTTATATTTTAATATTTATGTCCGATTATCTTTGAATCGTATCCTTTGGAACTTTATTATTTATTACTAATACCTTGTTTTTCTGGATTGTAATATATTGCATCACATGTCATTTTATTTTAATCTAATTAATTTTACTTGGTATTTTTCATCTATTATGGCTTGACTCGGGAACAGCCTAAAAAGCCTTAATAAGTTTAAACGAGTGTAATTTTGAATGAATAAATAAAATAATAATTATTTTGATAACAAAAGTACATATAAAAAAACGTATCTGGGGCGCTACTGATGTTTCTTGCATTAAAACAAATCATAATTTATACATATTTTACAAAATGGCACAAAAACACTCTGGCGCTGCTTGTGCTAGGAGTAGGCTCAGATATGAAGGGTCGGCAAGCCAGAAATATTAGTATGCCTACTGTTGCAATCGGTTCCTAAATGGGCAAATGCCTGTTCTAAGAAACCGATTTGTTGCGGCAAATATGGCTATCGAATATGTTTCCTACAAATAAAAATAATATTAACAACCTGCCGATTCTCCCGCTTTACCCACCGTTAAACTACTGGGAGTCTTCCTTAATTTTAGCTCAATCACAAATAACTATCGACGTGCTAATAAGCAACGTGATAACAATTGCTCACCATGGTTGTTTATTGTATTCGCGATCACAATGAAACTTCCGTGAACACCTAATATGAAATGTCAAAATATTTACGTTTCGCGACGTATAATCCTGCTGCGCAATCACATATTTGAATTTCACCGGTGTAAATATAAAAAATATTCTAAAACGGCTATTTTTATTTATTAATTATCATGCTGTTCATTGCATTTAGCCGGCGGTTGACAAGCCAAATATCAAGAAAAGCAGTCGCCAGAGTAATGGTAATTTAATTTTCACTTTTTTGTATTAGATACTCCTTACTTTTTTGCAAATGCAATATATTGTATTATTTTTTATAGTAAACGCCGATTTTTCGCCAGTGAACTGTAGTATTTTCGAGAAAAACAAAGTGACACGAGTGTTGACTTAGAAATTACACACGCGTTGACTTATGACTGCGATAACTTAGCATGTTCATTGTTGTTCACTGTGATCGCTCAAATGCTTAGCGGGTTTAAAACACGTCGATAATTATTTGTGATTCAGCTACTGACCTTTCTCTTGACGCTCAAATTAGTAGAACAGTAAGTTCATGCTTTTTCCAGTTGATATATATTAAATGTATACGCAAATCTTTGCCAGTTTATGCCGCCCGTTAATTAATAAATGCGTTTGTAGTGTCTAAAGTCGATTATTGTAATGGTATCTACGCAGGTCTACCAATGAATAAAATGACTCGCCTACAGTCTTATTAAATGCCGCAGCGATACTTATTTTTGGAATCTCTAAGTTCAGTCATATCACTCCACTACTTCGGGAATTGTACTGGCTACGTTTTCCACAGAGGGTAGAATACAAACTCTGTTGGCTTATGTATAAGTCACTGCACAACCCTGCTCCAGATGAACTAGCTGACAGACGTCTTACGCTTAGATCAGCTACATCTACGTTGAGAGGAAAAGTTATTATACCTCTACGCAAACAGCGCACTAAATTCGGCGAACGCGCGTTTGCGGTCGCAGGCCCTAACGGCATGGAATGCTCTCCCAGCAGAGGTACAAACCTGTAAGAGTAACTGTGTATTTGTTAAGTGTCCTTAGCAAGTGAGGTCACATTATTTTGATTATTAATTAGTTTGTAAGAGAAAAATATTAATAAATAAATAAAAGTGATGTTTCGGAAAAAACTTAAAACCCTCTTGTTCTCTAAATCGTTTGAATAAATCCTTAGCATGAGATGACCAAGTACATTGTTTTTCTTAAATTACAAATTTAAAAAGTTGAAATTAAATTTATTTCTTTATATAATCATTAACATATTACAACAGAGATAAAGAACATTTCAGTAAAGGTAATATAGAAGCATCTACAGGGCTTATGACCTTTCATTGGCTGGTTTATGTGGCCACTTTACACACTGTGTAATATTCACCATTCTGCCCATATTTGAACAACTATATTCTTTCAATTCTTTCAACTGTTGATGTTTGTGAAGTTAAAGAGCTGAAGCCTTTATAATCATTTTTAAATCCTTTATAATCATTTTTATATAATCACTTTTTAAAGCGCCTTTGAGGTATAATATTACGAAAATGACGCTATATAGGTTATCCATAATGATAATAATAATATATCGGCGGACTTCAGATTTTTATTTCAACTTAAAAAAGCATTTTTATGACGAAAGACTTCGGTATTTTATTTCGGTATAAAAAAGCTTATTGCGATAGTTTCCGCATTTTTAACTTCAAAACGGCAATAAGTGGATTCTAGTGTTTTATCCTTTGTGGTACAGAAATATACGCTGGAACCATTTTTTTTACGCGAGGGATACGTTCCATACCTCAGAGTAATAATTAGCGGCCCGTTTTATAGGGACGCCCATACGGACAGAAACCATTCTAGGATTATTAATCACGAAGTTAGCTACAGCTTGCAGCAAAACAACTGGCGTAGGCACTCTGCAAGCGTAGAGACGAATCGCCCGTTACACGTTTCTTGTTAAACTAAAAATTTGCAACGCTTTTAAACTAAAACTGTATAATTCAATACCAGCTGAAAATCGTGAGGAAAAAACCTAAATTCATAAAAAAAATTATTAAAAACAGCAAGTGAAACTTAAGTGTGCAAATAAATATATTTTATTCTTCATTTATTATTAAACTATGCACTTACTTATAAATTTAAAAAAAATAAATGTAGTGTAACCCGCAGACAAGCTTCGGCTTTGCGGGAACAAAAATACAATTATGTATGTTAGTGATTTGTTAAAATAAATAAAACTTAAAAGAAAAAAAAGACGATGAAACGATTTTAAGTCTTTCGAGCAATAACACAAAATCTAGAGATCCATAAGCAAAAACTTAGTGAAGATATTGACACACACAGGTTTTATGATTAACAAACTATTGACATACTGCGTTTTTACAAATGATTATTTAATGTTTTTTTTAATTTCCATAAAGTTGATAAATACTAAAAAGTGTCATATCTCAAAAAATTACTTGCAAATAATTTCCTTTTTGCTTATGACGGCATTCCTCATACTGCGGGAACTTTTTTTTAAAACAAACGAATTATTTTTTTTTAAATATCGATAAAACTTCTTCAAAGCATCTTCAAAAATGTTTAACTTAGATACAATTCTTGAAGATGCCTGCTTAGGGGAAAGCTCTCGATGGCCAATAAAGAATGAATAAAACTTAACCAAGATGTTAATAATTTGTGACAAAATTTTGGAATTCTGTGATCTGAAAGATTTAGATTAATCCACAAAAACACGTCAAGCATACACAGAAATGTTAAAATTGAGTACATTTTTACCAAAATTCTACCAAGCCACTTTTGTGGTTTAAACCTATATAAAATTAATCCAACTTAAAAATAAACATCTTTACGTCTAACCAGTAAAACAGTCAGACCTGTATCTGGTCTATTTTAAAAAACAAATATTACATAAAAACATTTACGAGTACATCAAATTTGAACACATTATTTTATGCTACATAAATTTTTTTTTTTACAAAATAAGTATAAAATCACATTTTGTTTGTACGTACATAATTGATAACACTGTTTCTACCACTCTAATAGAGGTAAACTCTTGACGATTAAATCTAAGATCTGAATGAACAAAATTAAAAATATCTTTGATGGGCGGACATAAGAGTACAAGTGCCAAAGTGCAACTTTTCGGGAATGCAAAAAAACGATATTATGAACCTATAGTCCTTAAAATATAGCTTGATTAGAATGACAGCTGTCAAACTCATTTCATTAGTGATGAGAAATTACTGATCACTGATCAAATCGATTTTATCAGTTATTTCATGCAATCATGAAACTCTGTTTCCGAAAATTGATATGAAAAACGCAAATACAAGCCTACTATAGTGTGTTTAACACAATTATTCACAAAAAAATGAGACATTTATACTTTTTTCATGAACAACATCAAATGTATTATTGTTTTTTTTCAATCAATTTACATTGATCAATTTGTCCCATCTCTAACGTTTTTGCAAAATGATGTAACCTTGTAGGAACGTCGTAAATAATCAAGTTTATTTTAGTTTTCCTTTAGTTTAAAAGCTGACTTTATATATTAATGTTGATTTATGTTTCAAGCATTGTATTAAAAATATAAATTAACACGCCAGATACAAATGATTTTTCGTGTGTCAATATAAATAACTCCTTTGACGTTACTACAAAGTTATATCGTCACTTTTTCTGACAACTGTCATTCTAATTATGTTACATTTTAAGGACTATAATTAATAAGCTACAGAACTCATATTTTGCAAAATGGATAATTTTAGGATTTACAGATAATTTCATTTTTTTTACAACATTCAAGTAATTTGTACAAATAACAGAAATATTTCAGATACACTACTTGAACCATTAAAGATGGGACAAAACGAGTCACTTATGCTTATAGAACTAATTTATACTATTTGTACTACTCAATGAATGATAGAAATGAGTCTACTTATATTATTGAGACCATCTTGGACTATTTGTACCACTGAAAATATGACACAAATTTGCATACTAATTTTATTAAAACCAAAGTTTAATAAGCACAAAGTAGTTTATTTATGTTTTGAGTAGTTATAGAAATCTAATGTTAGGTAGTTCAAGGAACACTTTCGCATATAAATCACAAAATGAACAAAACAGCAGTTATACTCTTATGTCCGCCCATCAAAGATACACTGTACAATATAATAATTTAAAGTTCAAATACCATGTACTTATATTAGAAGTTTTAGCGCCTTTTATGCATTTTATTTCTTTGTGTATTTAAGATAATACTTATTTTTATTTATTTATTAATTTACACGCCCTGTGGGCTTTTACATTTATTAGAAATACATTCAAATGCAGCAGTGAAACATAAGTATGTACACATAGTTAAAATTAAAAATAACATAAGAAAAACTAAAGGATACATAATAAGTTGAAAGAATGATTAAAACGTCAGAAAAATTTCAACGTTTATTATCACGGCTACCTACATAAGAAAATTTATTGATAATCTCAATTTTAAGTGTGTTTCCGTTAGTCTTAATAGTTTTCTTTAATTTAGTATTAAAAGACCGCCAGTTTTTGTAGTTTTTACCATGGAATGTTGTTCTTCAATGGCTCTTCAGTTGCTTGATATTTTTACCTTTGAGAGATTTTTCCATCAGCTGTTCAAGTGATGAAGTCTTCTGAAGATATTGTCTTCTACTATTGGATCCATGGCCTGATGATGAAACGCGAGCATGCAGGCCGGGAGTTGTGCAATAGTGTATAATATAACTATTAGCCCAACTCACGGTCTAGAAGCAAACGCATTACGTGGGGGCCCATTTGGTCTTCTTTCTTCTTTTGCTGCAAATAGTCTAATGGAGAAGTTGACCCTTTAAATTCATTCAAGTAGCAACTAGTGATCGACCGAAGTTTCGGTTTCGGCCAATAAAACGAGTTTCGGCCGCGGTTTTGGTTTCGGACAAAAATTGGCCGAAACTTTGCCTCAGCCGAAATCTGCGGTCGGGATGTGTCAGATTAAGAGTGCAATTAGAGATATTTGAATGTTGTCCATTCAAATAATTAGTATTGTATCGTCATTCTCAAATATAAAAAATAATAACTAGACCTCCGAGTAATAATTCTCTGGAGTACCTAACCTTGAAGCTCTATTGCATAGATAAAAAGCGTTCCAAATTTTTGGTTTGATTTTAGTTAATAGCAAACGTGTAATGGGCGGTTTCGGTTTGCGCTCGCAATTCTTAACCCAAGTACCTACGGCCCGTTGTAGTGCTGTTGTAATCTGTAACTAATCGCGGTCAATAATCATAGAATGATTTTTCTCCGTATGGGCGACTTTATTAGGTAGGTTATTATTCTAAGAACTAGACGGATTTGGTGATTTGTTGACTAGAGTTAGTAGTTCTAAGATCTTTCATATTCATATTTTTATAATTCTTTAAGTACATGTAAGTTGTATATATCATTATTTATTTAAAACTTTTAATGAACTAGTAAGGTTTAACAATAAAAACGCCTAATTTTGGTCATTTTGAAGTGACTTTAACTTGCATGTTTCGGCCGACATTAGAACAATAGATGTAATTCGGTGTCGGCTGAATATCTTGGACTTCTCTGTGGAATGCCGATTACCGACGTGTACAAAAAAAAATAGAGACGTACTTAGGGGTACCAGAAATTAAAAAGAAACTCACCGCTTTTTTATTCGGTAGGTACAAGAATTTCAAAAATCTTAAAACTCGTGTATATTTGAATAAACACACCGGCTGAAAAGCCTAATAAATAAATATTATAAATCGATAAAAGTAAATTCCCTTTATGTTATTTTACCGGGCCGTGTGGATTTTTCCCAGTGCGAAAGTGGCCCCATCACATATCACGCAATTAGTTCGTGGTTCGCACGCGTACAGCGAGCGGTCGAGTCTCCGTGAATGTATAGTTGAAATTGACGATAGTATTGGTATAAGTTGAATAGCCAATCACAGATAAGTTTGATTGTCACAGTATAGGTAAACTGGGTTTAAACCGCGGATTACCCAATTAGATTATCCGGGATCCATCTTAGAAGGCGTTGACTTAGGACCTGTCTAACTTTCCATGCATAGATTTGTGTTTTTACGCATGTTGAGTTTGCTTCTAGAGGCCTTAACGCAAAAGGTGCGTTTTATTTGTATGGCGAAGTATCACGTATCGTTTGCGTGATAGGCACGTGTTCGTTGAGTGAAATCTACGTGATTTGAGCAGGTGGCTTTGCGATTTGCAGAAGCGATCTATTTTTAGTAACATCCGGTCTTACTTTGTAGGTACATGCTTTAAACATTAAACGAAACTATAATATGAATATTATTATTAGCCCCGCTAAAATTTTTGTATTATTTGTTAAACAATGAACTAAATGTAATAATACAAAGGAATTTTTCTGCCTGCATTTTCGGCAGAAAAAATACGCAGTAACATAGTGTTATGAGAGGGAATGACGCGCGCGTACCGAGCAAACCGTTATTTTGCCGTCATAATAAAAAAGCAGCTTTTTGAAAAAACTCAACAAATTAGTTAAATATGAGGTTGTGTCTATAAGAAATTTCAAACCATTCGATATCAAGCAAACGGCAATAAAAAAAAAAATAGTACGAAAATCAATATTATGTTTTTTTTTTTAAATATTTTAAAGTTTTTGAGTGAATAACTGGTTTTATCTCTATCTCTCTTCAATCCGTGCCTCATGTCTGAGGATGGTGATTACGCCTGACTCCAGGCATGGCTCGTCTGTGGACAGTCTCCCTCCATCATGTCTTGTGCTCTTCCATAGGCATTCGTCAGTGATGATTCTGATAATTCAGTGACTGTTTTATACTGGAACAATTTATATAACGATTTCTTCTTCGTTTTTAATAATTTGCATAAAGTTGATAAATACTAAAAAGTGTTATATCTGAAAATACAACTTTTGCAAATAGCTACCGTTTGCTTAGGACAGCAGTATTGTTATAAAGTCCTGTCCGTGCGTGTTCAGACAAGGAAAACGCGCCCGCTCACGGAGGGGGGTTAATCATAGTTCCGCAGAGACAGCGTGTCCGTCTATCTCCATTTGGGACAATGTCATGTCCTACAAATAGTTTTTTTACGAATTGCCGATATCAATAAAGGTATAATTAATTTTAAGTACGTATCTACATAACACTCTTAAAGAGTATGCGACGAAGAGCGGTTTGAAGAATAGGTATTTGAATATGGCTTTTTGTCACCTCTCGCAGATGCCTCCCGATACTGTGCAAAAAAATAAAAGACAACCGCACGTCGCGCGTCGGACCGATTATGTCCAGCTAAAATCGACAAAATCGAGATCTCGTATTCCCGATTTCCGCACCCGAAAACAGCACGAGAAAGACATTTCCTGTATCGGCAGATTTTTTTTTTGTATAGGTACCGTACGTCTGAAGACGGCAGATAAATCTGGATGGTTCTAACTTCTATAAAAGACAATTTATACAAATATTTATTAATAATAAATCATTTTTAACTATAACATACAATGTCATAAATACAAAAATAATAACAAAGGTATACACAGTTGAATGGCGGACTTATTGCATATAGCAATTTCTTACAGTCTAACCAAAAACAAATGATAAAAAATAATTTAAAAAAAACAAATAAATAAAATTAGGAAGCAACAGTTAAAACATAATACAAAATTATATTATTATATATTAAGAGATACCTACTCCAATGGTGGATATCCATAGTGTTAATAAAAATCAATGCTTTAGTATACCACAATCCAAGGAGAAAATACGGGAATACGTTTGTACGAAGAAAAGTCAAACCGCGCTTCCTCTTCCGCAAAAACAATATTTTGCGTATCTACTAAAAAATCCTGGGCCCGTATTAAAATAGGAAGTTATCATTTACAAACAATTTTATCTAGAAAGTATAATGATTTTTTTGTATGAAAAATATGATTGGTTCGCCATTTTTTTTTCTCAACATGTTCAATTACAGGTTACCGACGAAGATACTTTAATTTTTCATACAAGTATATACATTTTCGTACATAAATATTGATTTTATTTTTATTTATCGATCTTGTTCTGAAATCGATTGAGGATGGGCCTGCCTCGTAGTGTGGTAGTTAGTCTGCTATGCTCGAGGTTCTGAGTTCGATTCCTTAAAAAGTAAACGTGAAATTTTTACTTTCTCGTAACTGATGATCGAGATCGCCATTATTGTGAAAATCACATCAAGGGCGCAGCCCTATGCCTTCAACGTATCTGGAGTTATTACTGTATTATTTATCGTTATTTAAAAAAAAAACATAATAGCACGGTTTTGAGTATGTCTAAATCAGTGGTTCTTAACCGGTGTTCCGCGGACTACTGGTGCTCCGGGAAATTATGAAAACCGAAATTTAATGTTCACTCATTTACTGTGTGAGTTGCAAATATAATGGCTAGATGGCAGCACCTTTGCAAGGTGAAGTTGTGTGCGCTAACCTCACAAAAGCGGTCAAGAGAACTGTTGCTCGGTTGCTAGCTCTTCCACGCAGAGGATTCTTCTTGGGTCATTGCGTTTATATAGCTAATAGACAGACCCTGTTAATAAATCATATTTTGTGTGTTTGTTTCGATAGTGTTGTGTGTATGCTATTTATAAAATAGTGCGTCTTTAGTTAAAAAATATATATAACAGTATTCAACATCATATTTGTGTGAGCTAGGTTTTTCGACATTAGCCAATATTAAAAAGAAGAAACGCGAAAAACTTAGAAATTTGGATGAAGAAATGAGAGTAGCTATATTAAATCCAAGCCACTGCAGGGTGGATCCATTCACCGTTGTTCGAGCGATGGCGGGATATGCTAAGACCACTATAAGTGCTGCAAATATAAAATTTTGGTTTATGTTTATATGGTAGAATTGGTTCTGCACTATGTAGCCATTTTACTGGAAAAAAAAATTTAGATCTAATATTGCTGAAATTCGTAAAAGCCGACAAACTTAGTTGTCAAATTAAATCATTTTCGCCACAAAAAGTTTCATTGGAGTATTTATGTTTTCATGTGCATATTTTTTCAATAAATGTAATTTTTTACTTGTCTGTAGTAAAATAATCAATATTATTTTGAATAAAAGTTATCTTTGTATGTGTTTTTAATCTTTAGCGAATTTTCCTTATGATCAAATGTGTTCCCTAACTTCAAAAAGGTTTAAAACCACCGATCTAAATGTTTCAGCTCTTTTACTTCACAAAAGTCAACAGATGGAAGAGTTGATCAAATGTTTAAACATAGGCAGAATGGTGAATGTTACACAGTATGTGAAGTGGCCACATAAACCAGCCAATGACAGGTCATAAGCCCTGTAAATGCCTAGACTTATTATTATTATGGATAACTTATATAGCGCCATTTTCGTAATATAATACCTCAAGGGCGCTTTACATAGTGATTCTATTGTTAAATAAATTTAATTGAAGCTTTTGAATTTGTAATTTAATTAAAACAATTTATTTTGTTGTCACATGCTACGGATTTATTCAAATGATTTAGAGAACAAGTGGGTTTTAAGTTTCCAAAACATCACTTTACTTTTACAGCCTCGCACCTCTGCTGGGAGAGCATTCCATGCCATAAGGCCTGCGACCGCAAATGCGCGTTCACTAAATTTAGTGCGCTGTTTGCGTAGAGGTATAATAACTTTTCCTCTCGCCGTAGATGTAGCTGATCTAAGCGTGAGACGCCTGTCAGCTAGCTCTTCTGAAATGCATAGTTCCCTTAGATATTCCGGAGCAGAGTTGTACAGTGACTTATACATAAGCGGCGGTGACTTATACATGGCGGCCTCCGTAGTGTAGTGGTCAAGACGCTTGACTCACGCACGGAAGGTTCCGGGTTCGATTCCCGGTGAGAACACAAAAAAATTAAAAATGGGATTTTTCTCAAGCCTGGGTGTTTTGTGATGTAATTCACCACTGTAATTGGACCTCCTGGCCTGTTGTGGTGCAAAAAAAAAAAAACAATATAAGCCAACAGAGTTTGTATTCGACCCTCTGTGGAAAACGTAGCCAGTGTAGTTCCCGAAGTAGTGGAGTGATATGACTGAACTTAGAGATTCCGAAAATAAGTCTCGCTGCAGCATTCAATACAGATTGTAGGCGAGTCATTTTGTTCATTGGTAGACCTGCATAGATACCATTACAATAATCGACTCTAGACACTACAAACGCATTTATTAATTGACGGGCGGCATCAACTTCAGACTTCTATATTATCTTCTAAAAAATGTTTTCCCTCTCTGTTGCAACAAATTTAGATATCAAAAACATAACATTTTATAATACCCTCTATTTGCGAATATACGTTTTACTACGCATGTCATGGGTCACTTTTCGAATAATTTCGTTTAGAATATTTTTTACTAAAAATAAAATAAACAATGATGCGTAACGCGTTACCGTTAAGTCATTTTTAGTTGTTTATCGATTCGTAAAACGACTTCCTTATCGGAGTAATGTACCGAGAAATAATAAAATGGACGTAATTCATCAAATAATGCCGAACGTAACACCTTTATGATGCAGTATCATAAAAATTTGGCAAGATGGCTATAAAACACGCAGTCTCCATCTGTCACGAGGCTATTGACCTCACGAAGACGAAATCAGGTTCGTTGTAACTCGAGACAACTTTATCGCGAAAGAAAGAAAAAAAAGTGCGTGAAGCAAAAGGGAAACATCGATAGCACAAAATGTTATTTCAAAATGACAGGCCTCTATTACAATTATGAAAGAATTTAGATTTCTTTTACTATATAGACAATTGAAAGGTCATCCCTACGGAAAATTGTGTACCAAAAATGTTTTCTTCCGCACGGTAAAAATTTGAGCATGCATAAAAGGAAATATCACGTTTTTTTATAAAATATATTTTAGAGTAATAAAAGTCTAGAAATACTATCCAGATTTTTTTTGCTAATTATTAGTAGCATAAAAAGTACTTTTAAATTTGTAATTTTGAATTCACGCAAAACGGTAATTTCATTGGCCACGCCCCTTATACGTCACGATTCATGTTTATTTCCATGAAATTTGTTTAGAAGAATATCACGAATCTTGACGTCACAACAACCAACACGACGCGTTTTTCGACGAACGTATTTTTACTGAATTTCTTTTTTACATTTATGTATGATAACATTTTTCCGCAATATCCATATTGATTTTGATCCATACAATTAATTATTTTAAATCCATTTCATATACTACCAATACTGTGGGAACAATCTCGACATCATGTGTTATAAATAGTCATCAATAGACTTCACACTCTAGGCAATGAGTACCACGTTGGTGACTCATTTCACATGAAATTTAGTACATATAGAACGACTCTTCTCCTGTATTTCATTGATAACTATTTGTTACTATTGTTAAAAATTATTTAAACATCTTTATTAGTATTTTTTTTTTCTTTTCTTGAATTTATTTAGAAGTACAAAATATTTTTCTTCGTCAATTTTTTTGCATCATTATACAGGGTGTTCTTTTCGCTTCTCCCCTGCAGAAGTAAGCAACGTTTTGTTTTTTCGAATATTTTTTATTTTTTATTAATATTTATCGCTCTAAATATTTTTTTATTGTGAAAATGTCTTCTTGCCCATACCGATCATTATGGTTTCGGATGTGTCGGGGTTTAAAGAACACCCTGTTTATTTTAATACATAAATATATACCATTTACCTAAGTATTAGTTTTAAATAATAATACATATAATTTATTTATTTTTATCATTTAATGTTATCCAAATTTGTTTTCTTAGTTTTTTTTAACTGGTTTAAAGTATTTCTAATACCAAATTATAATTTTTTATCGATAATTCTATAATTGGTAATATTTTTTTTTTTATATGCCTATAGTTTATCTTCTTTAGACTTTCTTAATTTGTTAACTAATGATATTTAAATGCTCTGTATTATTTATAATTATGCTTACATGTATGTTTATTTAAATGTATTTGTAACTAATATATAAAAAAGCACTAAGTGCTGTTTATTTCAATAAAATAAAATATAATATTTTCGGCATTCGTAGTATGTGATATTTTCCTATTGTACCCATTCACCCGACCTGGCGCTTTCGGACTATCACCTTTTCACTTAAACAAGAGTTTCTAGGTGAGAAACGTTTTTCCAACGACCATGGGGGTCGAAGAAGCAGTGAAGAATCACCCGAACAGCTGCTGGCGGCGGATTTCCTGATACTGGCACAGAAATACTGGTGCTCCGACTACGGAAATGTCTCGATCTCGGCGGCGATTTCGGAGAAAAATAGTTTAATATATTTGTGAATTATCCTGTGAATTTTAATTAAATACGTAACCATTTTTCGATTCTACATAAATGTTGAAACCTTATTTTATGGACGACCATCGTACGTTTTGAAACTAAAGAATGTATATAAATACTTTTTGGAACCCAGGGGTGCTATTCTGAACCACTTCGCGGCACGAAAACAGTTTTTCTCGTGTATTTTGTAGGTAAATACACGAGATAATACGGCCGCGAGAGCGTTTGGCGCTTTTCACACATGCCACGCCAATCCACCCGTCCGGTAATTTTACCGTGTTCCCCCGACAAAAGGCGACACATTTTGAATGCGTTTGTAGGATGTACGCGGAAAGTTACCGGGCCGGGTGGATTTGCGTGGTATGTGTAAAAAGGGCCTTTGGAATACCAGCCCAGGGGTGGTATTCTGAACCGCTCTCACGGCCGTAGAAAACACTTTATCTCGTCTATTTTGTAAGTTAACACACGAGATAAATGGTTTTTCTATGGCCACGAGAGCGTTTGGAATACCAGCTCAGGTAATCGGTTAAGAAATGGATTTAGATACATATATTGATATGCAAAAAAGGCAATTAATTCATATTCTTTTTAAGGGGTGTAGTTGACATAGTAAACAATTTTGGATTTAAGTTCTAGAATTACTGTGGCTTCGCATCATTTTGGAATAATTTAATAGTAATTATTTCAAAACTTTTACACTACATTTTTCGCTTGCCAAAACCGATGTGATATGACGTGATTTTGTTTGCACAACAACAGGCCAGGAGAGCTAATTACAGTTGTGAATTACATCACAGATCACCTAGGCTTGAGAAAAATCAAATTTTATTTTTTTGTGTTCTCACCGGGAAACGAACCCGGAACCTTCCGTGTGAGTCAAGCGTCTTGACTACTACACCACGGAGGCCGCCAATGACACTTGCACCCCCGCAGGCCATTCCTTTTCCTTTCGGGACGACTTTTCAGCTCTGATTTGTACGGAGTGTCATGTCTATATGGTCAAAATCCTGCCAAGGGAAATTGAGTGGAGATTAGTTCAACCTCATGATGTTCTGGTTATTGCGTTTGCTTGCAATTAAATATATAAAAATAATATAAATATCAGTCTCATGTTACGGCATTTTGCGCGTTTGTTTACCACGCACATTACGGGCTGTCTTTTTTCTACGAATATTAAATTTCTGTTTTTAGAACTTTTAACTTTTTAACGCGCATCTTCTGAAAAGTTCTGGTTTAATATCTGGAAAATTTAAACACAATATTTGCGTAAAACATTTCACGTAACTAAAACTGATGTTTATAATGAGATATTACAAGTCTGTCTGGTAATAGTAACAATGCTTATTTGTTCAACATGTTCATAATGACAAAACAATGGGAATTTATTTCGCAGCATTGAAACTAAAGGAGCGACCTACTTGGATAATAAAATTCCCATGCTTACAAACTAACGCGTGTCTCATTTAGCAGTCGCAGTTTTGGCCTCGAATTAACACAAGTCGATAGTCTCGTTTTTTTAAAGTTTTTTTTCAACTGGACTATTATTATCATTATGGATAACTTATACGGCGTCATTTTCGTAATGTAATACCTCAAGGGCGCTTTACCAAGTGATGATACAAATATTTTTAATTTTTTGAATTTGTAATTTAAGTAAAACAATTTACAAAAAATAGGGGGTGAAAATCTAGCACCTTCATTTTTTCTCTTCTATCTGAAGGAGTCGCCGACTATTTTTCTACTTGTAAGGGGGTCGCGTATTCGTATTCAAAAAGATTGAAAAACTCCGGTCTAGTTTATTAGATGAGATGGACCTTATATGCATTTTCAAAATACTTAATGCTATAAGTGATGTCGCATCTCCGTTGCAATCAATTTCTTTCCATGTTTCCAACCATGTCACCAAAAGTCAAAATCTGCTATTTATCATATCTTTTACCCCTCCCCTCCCCGGTGATGTGTAGCTAGTACACATTGCGTCTAATAACTATGATATCTTAATAAATATAATAAATATTGGGTTTAGATTTTCAGTATTCCTTCATTACACATTTACGTATCGACTGAAATTTGTTATTAAATAATAAGTACTTATTAGGCACAAAAAAGCATTTAATCGGAAATCGAGGATTAATTACAAATATCATTAAAAGTATATTCACAGTATACCGATAACACCTGGCGTTACACGTCCCCTACATGTCCAGTCACGTAGTCTAGTACTAGCTACTTAGTAGCTCTCGGGAAGTTGGCGCGGGTGCACGTTTCGCCTGAGTCGTTAGCGATACCCAATAGTTTTTTCATGTTTTCAGTTAGATTCGAAATATTATCATCTTTGAATTAAATTATGGTTGATTAAAGCCATTCCCTGTCAATATTCGATATTTCCCTTTTTAAATTTCTTATTTTTTAATATTTAGTGACAGCACCGTAACGCGCGGGTGTTTTTAGGACAGTAAGGGATAGGTTAAGAGTAACTTTTGTTTTTTGCCCCTATGTCCAGAATGTGTCGGTTAGTCAATTCGTCACATAACTTAGAATTCTTTAGGATATTTCTTGCGGCGTTTCGTATCTCTTCGCCATTAACACAGTGTGGGAAGAAGACGGATTGGCATGGGTTAGCTTTTAGTCTTTTATGTTAATCGTGTTAATGAATATATTGCATATATTATTTTATCGCCTTTGTCTATTCTACATGGTTTTATGTTATTTTTGTTCAGTTTCTTGTATTTATGTTTCTTCATATAACTGTTATAATTGGCTTAGGCCGTATACAGGGGGTTTATTAAACCCTGTCACATCCAAACTCAAGATGATAAGTATGAGCAAGAAGACATATTGGCATATTAAAATATTTTTTTAGAACGAATAAAATATCAAAGAAAGCAAATGGTTACTTATTTCTCTGCAGGGGAGAAACGAGGAGTGGGGAGAGGAAATCTGATGCGCCCACAACCGCGCGGTCGCGCTCTTCTTCTCTGCAGAAGTAAGCAACCATTTGTTTTTTAAAATATTTTCTTTGTTCTAAATATTTTTTTTAATATGCCAATATATCTTCTTTTCCATACTGATCATCGTGGTTTCGGATGTGACAGGGTTTAAAGAACACCCTGTATATAATAAATAAATAAATTAGACAGGTCCATGAAAACGAAATTTAAGTTATTTTAGTTACGCAAAAACTCCTACAAAATTAAACCGTAGTATTGCTTGGGTATGTGTCGCGGCGGATTAAGCATACAGTTCTGTGAATGAAATAGTGAAGAGTGTTTTCAACTCGATGGCTGCTCTCAAGAAAAAAAAAATTTAAAAAGGAATCGAGTGGAGACAAGTCCGCCAGGTAGAGTAGTAGGCGCCTAGGTTCGATTCCTGACATGGTGGAAATTAAATATTGGTTCTACACTGCAAAATTTCATTATTTCTGCACTGGCACCTGAAGCCTGATCACCTTACCCTGGAATTCCAATGCAGTGCCCAATGAATGCTTCACACGGTTGAGGAAAGAGAAATCATGATGATGATCGCTGGGTCACTTCAAGCACATTCCAAATGTCCTATTAATAAAGCAGCCAACGAATCACTTGTCAACATTAGTTGAAAAAATGATTTAAAATCAAGCACTAATTGACAATATTTGATTTTATGTTATCACTACGACAGTTATTGTCTCATTAAATGTTACTAAATTGTTGTATATAGCCCCAATGCCCCAATGTCCAGAATGTGTAGATTAGTTAATTCATCACACGACTTGGAATTCTTTGGGATAGATCTTCCGGCTTTTCGTAGATCTCTTCGCGACTAAACGTGTGGGATGAAATTGGATTGGCATGGTTTAGCTCGAAGTCTTAAGTCTTTCGTTTTTATGAATATATTGTATACAATTTTTGTTTTGCCCTTGTTTGTCTTTGCTAAATAGTTTTATGTTCTTTTTGTTCAGTTTCTTGCATTCATGTTTCTTCATGTAACTGTTGTAATTGGCTTAGGCCGTATATATATCGTTCATTCTAAAATCCCCTCAAATCCCACCTGTAATTCGTCCGTTTCAAGGTCACATTATACCGTCCACGCGCCTTGACCGTATGCTTTTTTTAATTTTTTTTTTAGATAGTGAAACAAATTCATAAAATTAAAAAGCTAGTTACAGTACCTGGCAGGTAATAACGTACATAAGGTTTAAAAAGGAGACTGCCGACTTTGTAGAGCGTCGTCTGTCGCACGAGTCCGGTATCTGTATGAATGACAAAGACGACGATGTACAAATATGAAGTTGGCCGATTAAACCAGCAGTCTCTTCCTTAAACCCGATGTACTTAATTTAATGCGCGGGTGCAGTATAACTCACATTAAAATCAATTTGTACGAAAATTATTTAAATTACTACATTAAAAGTTATTAAATTTAAATGCACTGCATTTTAAATTTTTTGAGCAACTTTGTATGTGTCATCTGTATGTTTCTGAGGTTCACACAGGGGTGTGTACCATTAGTTGTTAATATTCTTAAATGCTATTTTTTAGTAGGCACGATATTGTCAATTACTTTCATTACAAATCGATCTGCTCTAGTATTTATTTCACATTTAGATGTTTTATTATTCCAAATTTCTTTTTGATAGTACATACTTATTTTTCATCGAAGAAATCCAATAAAAATTTATGGTCTTGATTTAGAATCTAGAACTGAGGAATCATTCCACCCACTATCAAAGATGTTTTTACAGTAGCCTCGTTTAAATCACGTCTTAAAAAACATCTCCTTTTTCTTCCTTAATCTATCCTCTTTTCCTTTACGTTTGTTCCTCCTTTTTTAATTTAAGACTAGTATCTATATTTATTTATTGATAACCACAAATACCTGTTCTCTTTCAGTATTTATTATACAGGGTGTTAGGCAGACGGTTATTCAAACGGAATAGGCGGCCAGGGAAGGCCGTTACCGACTCAGCCAAGTCAAGTGGATTTTTTTTTTGATGCAGTTTTAAAAAAAAAAATCCGAAATTAATATCTTGAACTGAAATAAGTTTTAAAAAAAGTCGTGGACACAACCGCCAAAACTATATTTTGTTTTTACGTTCTGTCTTATGTTCTAGGAAAATTATTTGGTGTAAGTATCAAGTTGAAAAATAATAATGAGCTATCAAAATTTGTACAAGAGCTAAATAAACTTTATTTTAGAAACTTTGATAGCTCATAATTATTTTTAAAGTTCATACCTGTACCCAAAATAATTTTGCTAGAACATAAAAACACTTTATAAAAAAAACAAAATATCATTTTAGCTGTTGCGCCCACGATTTTTTTTTATTTCAGTTTAAGATATTAATACCGACTTTAAAAAAAAAAAATCCTTTACAATGAGGCCAAGTCCAGGTGATTGGGACTGGTCGAGTCGGCAACAGCTTTCTCTGGCCGCCTATTTCGTTTGGACAACCGTCTGCCTAAACACCCTGGAATTAGTTTTTTTTTTCTTTTCTCGCATACGATTGAAAGTGAAATAAGTAAATAAATAACACCTTTTATGTAAGTCAAGTTAGGTAAAATTCCCATATGGAAAAAAAGCCCGCTAATGTAAAAATATGAATTCACAAAAAGTTAAATGAATATGTAAACAAGCTTCAAATTTTACTTGACATGTTTTTATGAACATTTAACTTTAAAATCATGACAAAAAAGGAAGCTAAAAATCAGATATTTTAAAGGAATATTTTTTTATCAGAAATGCATAGTGATTTTTATAAATAAAATTTTTAACTAATTCTGTCATCACACTTCTTACAAAAAATCTAATTGGTCGAATAAGACTTCAATAGGCTGCTTTTAATTCGAATAGCTTTGGATTTTTTCATTATAAATATTTATGACTTTTCACTAAAATTCGTTCGCCTCAGGCCTTTTATTTCATCGCTCATTTACTCATTACTTATTGGGATCAATGACACTCGAAAAAAACTAATAAACTATTCAGTGTTTGTAATGCTAATGAGAATCTACCTCAGAATATGAAATTCCGATCGTTTCTCACGTTTGAAATCATTTATCTATTATTTGTACAAGTATTCAAAACATCAAGAGAAAAATCATCGAAATCATGCTAAATAAAATCTGGATTACGGCACTCATCTTGAAATTTAGAATTTTACAAGCACTATCACATGCTAGAAAATTCGGCCATTTAATTGAATCTTCGGGCCTCATTTCATTGACTCTCCGGGCCTCATTTCATTGACCCATCGGGCCTCATTGCATTGACTCTTCGTGCCTCATTTCATCAACCCTACAGGCCGAACACCTATTATTATAGTTAGATTTCAAGGCACATATCGCACTCCCAATGCAAGAGTATTATAATTTAAATATACCAGTTATGAGTTAATAATACAGAAAGGCGTAAACGATAAGAATGTTCAGTGGTTTTATCTTTGTTTATGTATCTTATTATCATCGCTGCGATTTTTTAAAGTTTTGTATATTTTTTAATTACTTCACGCATGACGTCGCTAGTTCTTTTCGTTGAGTCGCCCTGATTGGTGGGTTGGCTTCCCGGAAATCAGAGATCAATCACAACACTCCAGTCCATAGAAGTACTAGAGACGGGTCCTCGGTTATTTAAAAGGAGTAGCAGTAACAGTGAAGAGGTTTCTAAATAACAGTTTAGAGTAGCGTGGGAAAAAATCTGGTACAAGCAAGCAACTGCTGAAGCTAAACTGTTACTGTTGTGGTGCCTCAGAAGTAGGTACCGCCAACCGTCGGGCATAGCCTACGAACGCGACAGTTGCAACGTTGGCAACCCAGAGGATCGGTGACATAGGTAAGCCTATAAAAGTACCGACGCGACGCACTGATCGCTCGCCCTTCTCTCTACCTCTGCTGCCCGCCGTCTACTACCAGGATCAACGATCGTCATCTTCCGAAATGACTGTTAACCGCGTCGTAGAAAATATTCTTGTAAAACGTAAATGCAGCGTACCATTCTTTCATTTAAATATCATGCGAGTACGTCTGACTTTTATCTATATTTGAAGCAACCTTTTGAAGAGTAAAGTGAGGGTCACGCGTGAGATGTTGGATGTAGGACTTCTGCCGACTTTGTTCACCATACTTTAGCCTGCAGTGCAGGAATAAAAACATCTCTGAGTCACGCAGGCCGACCCATCTGCAGACAGAATATAGTCGACGAACTGGGTGTCCAACACAACTGTTGACCCCCACAAAAGGCCCCTCCACACTGTTAAATAAAACTGTACTTGTAACGAAAACCTAGACAGGGTTCATGGCGGAGAAATGGGCGGGGGCTGACCACGGTTTTCCCCACGCTGCTTTAAACTGCAATTTTTGGAAACAGTTTAATTTTTTGAATTAATAATATCCTGACTAAGTTTACTTTACAGTAACATTTTTTTGTTACTGTTTCAGTCGTTTCGGAAGAATACCTGTTTTAAAAAAACAACCGTTTCATATTTTTTACCATCTCTAATAAGTAGTACCAGGAGGCATCCGCAGTATATAGCCAAGACAACTTAAAGTCAAACCACAGCAAACCCAAGACGAATAATTAACATTTTAAAATAATTTAAAGCGAATATGATAATCGTTCCGGGTGATTTTTAGTACTGCCATGAATGTCAAATAAAAGCGCGAGAATTACTATTTTTCATTACATCTGACAAATTTATGTTCATTTTTATTAAACCCATTTTTATTAAATTTTAAAATACAAATGGAGAGGAAAATTAAAATAGATTCCTACAATATCCTGAGAAACGTATTCCCAAAACTCAGTATTTTGCTGTTTTGGGCCCTCGTGAGGTGCCTCGTATCCATAGAGGAAAATAGTTGTATTGCAGCTGTTATATAACCTCATAAGCCTTGTAAATTCATATTTACAAATCGTAACTGAAAAAAACAATATTTTACGGGAGAATATTTTCTCTCCTTAATTATTCGACAAATATTAAATAACAAAATTTGATCCAAACAAAGCTTCTATAACTAACTTATACAAAAAAATATTCATTTAAAAATGTGAATTGAACAGGAATGTTGCGTCTCATAAAATGAAATAATACGGACTAAAATGGACACCAAGTCGTTGGAACAATAGGCATAATCTCCCAGTCTACACACGTGCGTTTCCAGAAATTCTCCAGCAGCCTAGTGGACCACATGGTGACGATATCTACCTACTGTCTACAAAAGATTCTCTTCGGACATCTATCTCCCTTTGTTAACCATGGAGTTGATACAGTGCTTTATTTATTTAGTTTTTTATTGCTTAGTTCTTGGCATGAACACTTGACAAACTTACTACTATGCTCTATTTTTTATAAATTTATTGATATCATTCTAACTTTGCTAGAATTCCACTCGTCACGTGCACGATGATTGGTTATCTAGCTTTCATATACCAACTTGAAAATACCTAAATTTTATAAATGGGGTCTAGAATTCCAATCGTCTATGCGCTTAGTAGCTGCAAGACGTGTTGTAATCTTACTCCTTTTTATTATTCATATTATTTTTATTTTTTAGTATCATTAATACACTAAATTTATTTGTCAATTTTTAAAATGTGTAAATGGGAGCTAAATTTCTAACTGTCTATGCGCTCTGTAGCTGCAAGACGTCCTGTAATCTAGCTCCTATCTGTTATATTTTTTTATTGATCTTAATTGAAAACGAAGAACTAGAATCCCAACCGTCCATGCGCTCTGTAGCTGCAAGACGTACTGGGATATTTATTAATTGTACAGCGCCCTTGAGGTGATTTTCACAAAAATGGCGCTATATAAATTATCCAACTATATATATATATAAAGCATATTCCTTAATCATTAAGAATAAAACATATCCCTAGTCCAAAGCAACGGGAAGATAAATCCGACATTTCCGATTTGGAGATACACATGCGTCATGCGGATATGTTAATTAATTAATTAAGTGGTTTTAGAACCAACGTTAGATTCTTTTCCTCTGCCAAGGATCCCCAGAACATCTCACTAAACAGTACTGTCAATGTGCTACAGTAAAGTCGGGCATTAAAGAAGCAGGCGGCATTATCACTCATGTCTTGAGACGACACATTTACATTTGCCATGTCTGCCTAGATCATGCCATGACTACCTATTGTACATTAAAATATATCGTCGCTGGGCGCGTAATACCACTATGTGACAAAATTTAAATTGTACAGGAGAGTGAAAAAAACGATTTTTAAGTAAGAAAATGAAGGAAAACTGCCAATTTATTTTAAAAACGTATAAATAATTACGCGTTTTTATAAATATTTTTCATTTTTATTTGAATAGATACATTTAGAAATATAATTAAAAATGTTACATTGAAAGTATTGTTCGTTCTTAAAAATGACACAGGTTTTTTTATTGACAAGTTATCGTATTGAATTAATTCGTCATTTTCTGTTTACTTGATAAGGAAAATAAAAGGTGACTTTAATTTTGTTAAAAACTTAATTACAAGTTACTTGAATTGTGTAAATAAAAACCGTTTTGACAGTTGCATTATGTTGGAGATGCAAAGAAAAGTTCTTACACAAAAGCTTATAAAGTACTATATAAAACTACTACCTATTACTGTACTTTTTTTGTTTTGGTGGGGTAGGGCATCGTAGAAAAGATGATTGTCCTTTTCCATAACCGATTTCATGTCTTGTAGATGTTTGAATTTTTCTTCTGGTATTGGAAGCTGGGCTTTGTATAAATTCTCGGGGTAAATAATCATGTCCTCACTTTCGCGGCGACTCGGTAATATCTTTCAATTGGAAGAATAATCAAATTTAAAATACACGCAAGTAAAGGCGAGTATTTAAAATTGTCTTATTACATGTCGTCAACTACTAGATGCCTTTCTGCCTGGCCTAATAGATATATTTTTTGAAAACTTATGGCGAAATACCTCCAAGTTACTGTTAGTTGTTTTTCTCAAATATTTTAATTTGAGTGATACATAGCACATTGGAGAAATTATGGAACGATCCGGTCCAAAGTGATGTACAAGAATATGAAATAAAAGCATTTTGAAAAATCGTCACATTGGAGGAGAAAAAGAGAACGGACGCAGCAAACTCCGGTGACAACTGTCATCAAGTGGAGA
>NW_028280427.1:0-25669 GCF_059751315.1 Micrasema longulum
TATAACAATGGAACATCGTTTGATGTGAAATATTTCCATATTATTTACTTTTAATCCTTTATTATTTATTTTTAAAATAATTTTTCTAAAAATTACCTTTTTTGCATCACAACAAGCCAGGAGGCTCAATTGTAGATGTGAATTGCAGTACAAAACACCCAGACTTGAGAAAAATCCAATTTAATTTTGTGTTCTCACCGGCAATCAAACTCGAAACCTTCAGTGCGTGGGTCAAATATCTTTACCATTACATCACGAACGTCGCCGAAATATAAAGAAATAATAAAACATTAATTTATTTTTACATTAACGGCATAAATTGCCTTTTACATTGAACATAATAAGTAAAAATAAATTATGTAACATGCGGCTGAAAACGGTACCCTCGATTTTTCGTCCATGTGTGGCTGTCTCGGCCCCACAACGTTACTCATTAAAAAAAGCGGTTGATCGGCTACCCTTGCGCACTTCATCCCCCGCGAAGGCCTCAAGGAAATCATCTCCACTACAATATTCACCAAAGTTCACCTATAAAAGGTCGTGCACTCGCCTTAGAAGACAGAGTCATTTATCTCAGCTCCCATACCGCTTCCTTATTTGGAACAGTCATGGTACAAGATATTTGCTTTAAAGCCTGGAGTTCATCTCCTCACTTTCAATACCGCGTACATGCATTTTTGAACAGTCCTGGTAATGGAAAATGGCCCAGCACTCCAAAAAGGTTATCCCCTGGAGGTTTGTCTAAGATACAAGCAGCCGCTTCCATGAACTTTGGAACAGTTTACGTACTTAGCCAGCTTCCTGAGATTATTCTTGACGATCCTCCAGTAATAAGTTGCATAATACTCACTAATCTATTTATCCTTATGTATTAACTGGCCGGGTAGTTTTATCAACCGTTACTGTGAAGGAAGTGCTCTAGCATATCTTGACACCACATGTCCAGAGCCCGGTCATAAATCTCATTCGTCAAGTGTAAACAGAATCCCAGTGCTTCTCAACCCGCAAACCCCGTGAATGTCAAACTGAGTAAAAATTATTATTTTAATACAATTAGCTCGTCGTTTTACCGAATTACTTATCTCGAACTAATGTTCAATTTGCCTAAATAAAATAAACATTAACGACAATAATTGTGTTTGCTCTATAAAACATAAATATGAAAATGAAAGAAACATTTTGAAACACAGAAATAAGTTCAAGATATTTCTTAAATGTTGCGAGAATAAAAATAGATCTGACTAGTTTTATAACTATCAAGATCAAAACTAAATATATCAGCCTTATCCGCACACTGATATACATATCTGTGAAGCCTAGCGATAGACGAGTGCATGTGACAGTTGGTTTTAGAACTTTCATATCAAAAATGAGATCTGTGGCGGGTATGTCAACCAGGTACACGGAAACACATCAACCCCAGTAAATCTGGGCGGTCGTTGAATGAATCGATCACTTTTTAAAGTAATTTTATGTTTCTAAGACTTCTTTCATAGGAAAGTCTAAAAACATTTGCCAAATATAACAATTCATTATAATTAATTAACACTGCTGGAATATCTTGGAAATTTCTTCTGGACGCACTCAAATAAGTCAAAATGTACACTTTAATAGGACGACCAGACTGAATAAATATATTGTCGACGACTTCTTAACTAACGAAATATAATGTCAAAGTAAAATAAAAGATATAATGTAATTAGAAATTCGTTTATTAATTATTAAGATGCGTGAATGTGGAAGTGCCATACCCTTACGGAGAAATGGCGTGATGGTAGTAGTAGTAGTTATTTGATTAAAAACGATTAAAGTCAAGCATAAAGCAATCACTGAACTATATAAATAAATTAACACACATTGAATATTTCCCAGTAATGTAAATGGTAAATAATTGTACGTAACTAAACATTGAAAATAGTAAATGATTTTTGGTAAGCTCTTACTACTAACCACAGGTGGTTTTCAATTTAAACCAAATTAGTATTTACAAACAAATAATTATTAACCAATGTTTGTTTAATTTAATCTCACTACAATTGAGTTTCATGATAATTCAGAGTAGTGAATTATTTATTTAGCGAATAGCAGGAAACTACTTTAAGGACATAAAAACATTGAAATAAGAGAAAAAAAATACTTCGAGGTACAGGCCAGTCAGACCAGGGTAGCGTTTTCCTTGTCAATTCTAGACGATATGCTTAATGGCTTGGCTTTAGTCACCACATTCACAAACCGGTAAGGGTATCTTCCTTACCGACATTTGAGCGTCATATCTGCACGTCACCCGGTGTCGCACTTGATCCGGTTAAGACTGCACCATGTTTTCCTGGAAAGGGCAAACCCTGGTCAAGAACAACAAAGAAAGTTAAAATAATAGGTATAAAAAGAAAAATATAAAAAAACCCATTAGTTTTTTTTGTTCCCATATCAGCTTCTAAAAGGAGCATGTGGACATCATAAGACGCTGGCAGAAGAATTTATCGCAAGCCAACAATTTCGTTTCCATGAGATTTGCCGAATATAGCAAAAAATAGTAACTAATGAGAATTAAGGTTGAAGCTCTCATGGTCATCCGCTCCACGTTTCCAAGCCAGGTCTACCACCGCACCTTCAAGAACCTACACACAAAAGGCTGCCGAGTTCGTTATCGGACTTCAATACTTGTTATAAAATCTAATATTCTCTTTAAGCTTCTAGCCTTAAATAATAATAATAAAAATTAAATAATTCCATTCCAAAAGACAAGTAGGAGAGTAAATTTTCTCTGTTTTTTAAATTTTAAATTGCTCTTTTAATTTATTTTTTTATTATTTATAAATCATACAATACAAAGTATTTTCTTCAAATGGACATTTTCAAATGAAAAGTAAAATTTGTATAACTATGCTGGATGCTAATATAAAAATATTTATCCTTTCTCCGCGAAGAATAAAGATCCGCTTATTCAGCAACACATCTGTATAAGAGAGAGCACGAATATAGAACTCAGAACAAGGAAAACAGAGACGCTTTTCTGTGGCGGGTGTTGTGTAAAACAGATTCAGTCTTCAGTCGGTTGATGACAGTGATGGGGACGCACACGCGTAATATAAGCTGCGTATTTATATTATTATTTTTTTGCTATTACAGGGCTAAATTATATGTTTATTTGCATAAATTATGGAAAATAAATTATAAAACAGCATGTCTTTGTTAATGATTTTCACGGCCGTTAAGATGCACAATAAGTTTTTCTGGGTTATTATGCCATGTATCGTTCGTACTTTTTGGTATAGATACGGTATAGATCCTAAGTACATAATGGTTCACATTAATCTAAACGACTACGACACGGTACAAATCCCAAATACATAACGTCACACATAAACGACTACGACACGGTACAAATTCTAAGTATCTAACGTAACACATATTCATACACAAATAACATCAACCCTGATGATGGACGCTGTACGACATGATCCGAAACGTCAGTAAAAAGTACGAACGACACACGACATAATAACCCAGAAAAACTTATTGTGCAGTATGTCTTTGTGTTTTTTTTCAAATGTCTGAACTTTAAAATATTCCACTTTGTTATATTGGTAACACGATGTTAAATCACGACGCGCAAAGGGATTATTTACCACAGTCTTTTAAAAGTTAATTATAGGAGGCAATGTTGATAAGCTCCTTTCTTTACTGGCATATGTGAACTATTGTGACTGATCCCCGTGAGTTAATCATCTCCCTTCAAGCAAAAATCTTTAGATTTGGGTTATTAAGCCAAAATATTGCGTAAAACGAAAAATCTTTCTAAATAATAGATTGAGTTTTTCTACTGATATTTCTTGGTGAAACTGCATTTAAATTAAAATCAAAAAAGTACGTGTATATTTTTATTAAATTTTTATTGCGGCGGGGTTTTGTCGTGACCGATATCGTCAGACTGGTGGATGACTAAACAAATTTCTAAGTTATGTTCAAGTGCAAGCAGGGGTTGTTAATCATGATTTTATATAAATTTGGGAAAAAAAGATTTGAAATCAAAATAAATTAAGTGTACACTAATAAAAATCGTATGAATTTCAGTTTTATTTGAATGTATATAATAAAAACCCGATGTAAAATATATAATTTTATGAAGTTTTATAATAAGAATGAATTTGTTTTATATTTCAACAATATTTTAAGTTTGTCCAAATTTTGTAGACAAGGACTAGATTCAACTCCTTGGAGAGCTGTTAATATTAACATATTACAAAAGAGATGAAGAACACAAGAAGAATATAAATTTAACAATTTTCAGGCGTTGCCTAGTATGTAGGTGAAATAATTAAATTAGATTAATCTCATCCGCATAAATAAAGGTTTCAGCTTTTTAACTTCACAAATATCAACAGATGAAATAGTAAAAGAAATGTAGATTTTTAAATATAGGCAGAATGGTGAATTTTACACAGTGTGTAAAGTGGCTACTTAAACCAGCCAATGACAGGTCGTAAGCCCTGTAGATGCCTAGACTTCCATATTACCTTCTCTAAAATCTTCTTCATCTCTGTTGTAAAACGTTGAATTATGTATATTTAAATTTTGATAAAACTATAACAGATGCCTCTGGTTAGTAGTTCTTTCGAGAGCCATGTCCCCGGGCCCGGGGGTAATTAAGTGATTCTCTGAAAGCAAAATTCCCGACAGTTTATTGTTAACGTGTAGTTTTATTGTTTGTATTTTAATGGATACATTAATGGGGAATGAACGTGTGTTACCCGATCATTGAATTTTATTTTATTGGGGCAATTCTTTAAGCGGTTAATTTTTAAAATTTTATAATTTTAACTAGGTAACGTTTTTAAAAATGTTCAAACAATTTTCGTGCAATAAACAAGAAAATATTTTTTTAAACTTTTTTTTGTAAAAAATAAAATAAATAAAAAACTTTATTTTAAACAATGGTTTAATAAGTGCATTCTTTTTTTAACAACCAAACAAGTTTTTTGTATCAAGGAATAATTTACTCATGAAAAAAAAAATCGTTATCTACCGTAAACCAACATATACAGGTACAATAAAATTGTTTTTAATTCCCCAAATCATCTAAATGCCTATGAACATTCCAGATTCCGTTCAATGATACAATGGTTGATTAATGTTCCACTAGCTGGTACTAATGTTTAAAAATAACATAACACAATAAAACACGTTCATTATAATGATAAATTAATTGAAAATATAAAATAAAAAATGAACGCTTACTTATTTTATAAATGACATTTTTTCTTAACAATTATCTAATTCCATACCATCAAACCTGCATTCTATATAACTTATATTCTAGGAACATTGTTTAAAAAATTCACAAATATAAGTTCACTTTATATAATAAATCGATTGAATTTACAAGAACACTCAAGGTGCCTAAATAATTTATAAAATCTGAATTTGTAAACCGTCTGAAAGAAAATAACCACTGTTTTAATAAAAGTACTGGATTAAAAGTTATTCATGCTGAAAATAAAATAGTAAAATTTGCTACCTTGGAAATCTAAGAAATCAAAAAAGCGATTTACAATAAGGAAAAAACAATGTATAACCAAATAAATAATATTTATATTTCTCCACACATGATCTACTAGCTTCATATGTTTAGATTTAATAATTAGTAAACACTGTTAAAATAAAATAGTCTAAGATTCACTGTTAAATTTTTTCTTGATAAATTAGCTTATAAAGCTTTAAAAAGGGTCGGTGAAAATACATTTATTCAAAATAAGTGCATCATAACAAAGTTGTCGTATATTTATATTATTTTAATAAATAATTACACACTTATTGCTTTAAATATACATTTTAGGAATTTTAAATGATATTCTAAAACTCTCCCGAAAAAACTTTAGAGCGTTTCCAATGTGGGCTTGAGAGTGGAAAATAGACTACTTATTAAATATTCACACTTCGACAAATATACAGGATAAAAAGAAAATTCAGCAGAGACGCGAAACTTGGGTGCCAATAAATGTTGAGCATACTCGATTTGACTAAAAAATGCTATGGCGTTTTCACACCACAGCAATTTTTTACCCGGCTCGATAAAATAACATGGAGTGGTTCGACGTTTATTGTAAATAAGTACTTTTTAAAATATTTTATTTATTAAATGTCAGTTAAATGCACAAACCAGTGCACCATGCGGCAGACTAATTTTTACTCGATTTCTTTTAGCAAAAATTTCACCCGCGAGTAGATAAAAAGAAATATATTGAAAACAATCAACAACATTATCATATTGAAAAAGCAAAGACAAACACAGGACAGTCAAAAATACTACATAATGGACTTAAACACTACAACGACCTACCTTTCTATTTGAAAACTTTTAATGGAGACAAATTTAAAATCAATCTGAAAAAGCGCATGATGACTGAACTAACTAGACTAGACGAGACATAAAATGACTAGACAATATTAAATTTCTAATGTAACCCTAACGGGTTTTTTAAAATTGTAAATAAATAAAATAAAAAAATAAAAAAAATGAAACGAAAAAATAATATAATAAATAAGTACCCACCCACACTAATTTTACCGTATCCGGTGGATTAGGATGATACACGTGAAATGAAGGTACTTATTGGTTTATATTTTTAAAGAAAGTCGCAAAAATTACAAGAAAAACATGGATGATGTTCTTCAAAAGTGGCTTTGATGGATTACGTTTTTAGGCATTATGTACATATTACGTTTTCAATATAGCTATAAGTTAGAACATGTTTTTTTCAAATGTTTTATAGGTTAAACAATTTTAAAAAATCTTTTTGAAAAATTACAATATTTTTAGTTTGTAAATGCCGACACATCCATATTCCTTCTCTTATGTATTTTCTATCACTAATGTTATTTAGAAATCTTTTCATTTAATATAAAAAAATATAAAAGACTCACCCTTTATCTCAAATTCACACAGGAGACCGATGAACAATGGACCTCAATTCAGCTCTTCCTCCGATGGACGTTTTGAATGAAGTAATTCTGGAGAGTTTAAAAATTTTATGACGGCTTGATTTATTTGGGATCAGAAAATAAAAACTTTTCCCGGAAGGCATTTGATTGGTCGGGGGCAGGGTGCGGTTGGTAGTATGTGAGAGCGCTTTTCTATTTTTAAAGATTGAAGAAAGTAAAAAAAAACAGAATTGTTAAATTTTATTCAAACTTAAGAGGTAACGCCGTCTCGTTCTCCCTCAAACAAACGTAGGTACTCAATTTTTTTGGTCTGGATTATTGCATTAGAGCAATGGTTTTTGTACACCATATCTAAATACCGTTGGCGTGTCCGTTTTAATTTGTTTTTTCAATAAAGGATTAATTAAAGGAGCTAGAACCCTCCATAAAATTTAAAAAGTGCTCTTTTTTGTCTGCTAAAAAGTTAAAATTAAATATATATCTTTTTATAATCACTTTGTAAAACGCCCTTGGGGTATTATATTACGAAAATGTGTAATAATGTTAAACTCGTCTTTCATCATTTTAATAAATTACAACGAACTTCCACTAAATATTTATACTTAAAACGTGAAAGTTTGAATTGATTATTAAATTACTTCTTATGATTTTTTTTAAATACCCTTTTTTTATTGAAAGAAATGTACCTTTGAAATTAATTAAAAAAAAAAAATAGATTTACTTTAATTTTATTTTAAGAAATCACAGAAAATGTTTACAAATTGTGTAATATTTTTATTGTACAAATATAAACATTAAAAAAAACAAAACAGAAACAATGGATACGATTTGCATTTATAAGTTACATATACGAGTATATTTAAATGAGAAATACTGAATAAATAACTTTTTGAAAATATTTGTTTTTTTTAGGTAAATTAATTTATTTTATTTAAAACTTTAATTAAAAATAATAGGGGCTTTGGCGGACTTATTGCTTAAAACAATATCTTTAAGCCAACTTAAAAACAGATTGGTCAAAATAAGAGATTGGTCAAAATTTTGTACTAAAAAAACATAAATAAATATCAAAAGATACATACATATGATAAAATGAAATTTAAAAAACATTATTAATTAAAAATAACAGCTGTTTTTTTTAATTTGGAGATAAGGCCTGCACATATTAACATAAATAAAATTATTAAAAAAAATCATAAATATTAAATGTTGAGGAACGTGGGATCAGATAATGAGTTTGGAAGGGGAGAGAAAGAGGAACCAAAAAAGAAAAAGGGGTAAAAAATATATATTTGAGAAAAACAAACCTTTAAAACTCTAAGAGTTCAGGATTCTGGGGATATATATTAATGTTTCAATAAATTAATTTTATTTTACAGTTTTTTTTAAAGCAAAAAAAAGGAACGTACATAAAAGTTGTGTGAAAACTACTCAGTTTCTTAATTTATTTGGAATACATTGGTTTAGGGTTGCGAAAAATCGTATTTCTTCAATCCAGATAGTGCCAAGGATGCGAGGGGTTTACAAAACTCAGTAAAACATTTTTTTTAATTTCTAAATAACTCATTCGGGTCCGTGTGGTGGGAGGGGGGTATTTAAAGTCCCCTAGGAGCATTCTCTTATCAATCAACTTTTTTGTAAATCATCATACTGATTTCATTTTTCGCATAGTCCTACTCCGTAATGTTGAGAATGTTTGAAAATTATTAAAATGTTTTTCTTTACCAGTTTTTAATAAATAATTTTCATTTGTCTTTGCTACTCCCTAGTGTATGCAGCCAACATAACAATTCATCGCTCTTAGGTTCGATAATCTTTAATACTTTTATCAGTTTGCACATGTGCTTGTTGCTATTTGGTGGCTTTTTTACAGCAATAACCACAAAAATCCGAATTTTGTGCTTTAGATTCCACAATGCATTCTGTCTCCCTACTCCCCACTGTACCTCTCCGCTAACGGATTGCGTGAGTTTGAATCAGTGATATTTATTTAATTAAAATTTCAAGTACAAAGAACAAGTACTTTGGCGGATTTATTGCCAAAAGCAATATCTTTCAGCTTACTAAAAAAGATACTGGTCAAAATAAGAATTGGTTAAAAATGTGTACTAAAAAAATAAAATAAATATTTTAAAAATGCACACTTTAAAAATAAAAAATTACCTTATTTATTAAAAATAGACCCTGTATTTTAATCGAGACATAAGTCTTGCACATATTACCTTTAACAAAGTACATTATGCTATACATATTAAAGAGTGAGGTATGTGGAATCAGATAATGAGTTTGGAAGGAGAGAGAAAGAGGAACCAAGGAAAGAAAAATGATTACTACTACTACTAACATCACGCTTTTTCCCCGTAGAGTTAAGCAGAGAGAATGGACCGCCAAACTCGTTTCTTCTGGCATATATTCCTAGCTTCTTCCACATTCATACATCTTGTCTTACATGCCCTTCGGTTCTGCCTGCTTTTGACATGACCTGACTTAATATTTGGGTTTATTTGATCATACCACGTCTTCTTTGATCGTCTTCCTCTCACGCTACCGTACATTTTTGCCATATATACTTGTTTTACCATTTTTTTGTCGTCGATTTGATCTACGCGACCAAACCATCTCAGAGACCCTTTCTTAATCTGATCAATTATACTTGACTCGGATTTACACTCTCGCCTGATTTCATCATTCGTAACCCTGTCACACATTAATATCCCACACATTCGTCTAATTACATTTCAACCACGTTAAAAAAAATGATAGATAAATATATTTGAAAAAAAACTAGTAAAATACAGGAAGTTCAGGATTCTGTTAAGGGTAGTTATTCAACGTGTAGCAACAAGAGGGGCGCGATGTCACATAGCATCCTCTCGCAACAGTTTAATTTTTAAAAATGAATGAATTCCACAGATAACTTCATGATATTTTTTTAAGTCGTAATCTTTATCATTTTAGCTGGAGTAGTTCTGGTACCCCTCTTAGAAACTCCATATTTTTTTTAACGCTTAGGCTCGGAAAGGATGAACAACAAACAACCTCTCCATTTCTTCTGAAAACTATCGCTAGAACATTCTTCTCGGCGAAACAAAAAAAAAATTGTAATTTTTTTCTTTGAAGAGGGTATTTAGATTTTAATATTTAGTAATCGTTGAAGGACGGAGTTTTACTAAGAATTCGATATTTTTTTCGTTCTGCCGGTATATTTATTAATTTGTCTATTTTTTTCACATAACAAACAATAATTAAGAGTACAAATAATGTAAGCTCACTGGAGTTACCCGTGTCGAGAACACTTAACAATATACTTCTTTTTTTTCTGAAAATATACAAAAAAAATACAGTTTCAAACACAATATTTATGTTAGCATTTAATTCTGTTCGTTGATGTTTATTTTATAATATAATATTATAGGTAAACTAAAATGATCCGGTGCTATGTATATCCTGAAATAATATTATTTAAATACAGTTATTTCAAATTTTGTAGATTAAGACTTTTAAATTAATAATATGCGTTTAAATATGAATGAGATATTTTCATCTTAATTTAAAGTCCCTTAAGAATAATTAACGTTCAAGTTAGAAATTGAGCGCCAAATATTAGTTCGGAGGCTGTCGGTGTGGATTTGGTCGATAATCAGTCCGACGTACAGTTGTCTTTTTTGCAAAATATTGGAAAGGTATCTACAAGAGAGTGACAGAAAAACAATGATAAAAATAATAACAATCATAGATTGACATAAAATTACAATTTATTTATCTACTCCATACAAACTTAGGTAATAGATTTCTCTGGATTATGTCTAGTGTGCCTAACTAGGTATAAAATGTTTTAAGGCAGACATTTTCATGCAAATATGAACATTAACATGACTACCTCCTAGGTAATTTATTTAATTGAATTCGGGTCATGGTTGTCTAATTTTCAAGTAACAAATTGAATATTTTGGGGTTCAGAAGCCTGAAATTTCTTTGCCGAAATTCAGAGTTTGCGGTAGAACCCATGACCAACCCTTTATTTTGTAGAGTGGGAGTGTTCTTTTTGGGATTAATATCTATATATTTAATTTTTCTAGCACCGCCTATCCTCCAAACCATTTTTGAATTTTTTGACATTGTAGTTTCATATTATCGTCTTCAATATATTAAGCGTCTAATCTCGGAGCAGTCAGTAGGCCATGGTATAAAGAAGGTGAAAGCAAAACCCATAAAGACAAAAATGGACCCTTTAAGTACGTGTCACCATTTATTGTGTACAAAGAGGCCCTTCGTTGGTTACGATAATTATAATGAAGATGTTTTAATTGGTCTACGTAGAAACACGTTTCAGGCAAAATTTGAAGTATCTATTACAGACTTCATTATATAAGGGACTCGTTAGAGGAAGAAACTTTCAAGGCTGTGTCTGAAGGTTCTACAAGTTAGTAGAAACAATGACCATTAGGTACAGTACTTTAATTAGGTCAGCTTTAAGGATAAACCCCTACATAGTTAAGTAGATAACGAAAAATAGTGCTTTCACTTACAGAGGTATAATTAAAAAGAGATGATGCTTCATTGAAGAAAATTTTTAAATTATGTACCGAAAAATAAGTTTTGTCGCGTGAACATTGTCGTGCAAAACGCATAGAATTGTAAAAAAAAATAACTGTCTATGCCAGTTTACTGTGAATTCAAAGATGTATGTCGCGTCTTTCTGCGCTGCTTCACATTCACCGACTGCAAGTTAGGTACCGGAACTTAGGCTGAATGGAACACAAGACACTTGACTCACGGAAGGTTTTGGGTTCAACTCTAGGCGAGAACACAAAAAGTTAATGTGATTTTTCTCAAGCTTGTAAAATACAGTGTATTTTTTTGTATGGAGAAATAAGCTGAGGTAATCGCCTAGTTTCATCGTTCACTGAAAACGGGCTGGGCTCACTTTGTAATATTTTTTTTGTAGCGGATTAAAACGGTGGTAGTGATTTATAATTAAAAACAATTATACTATTTATTTTCCCATCAACATTATTATCGAAAGTCAAATATTATGGTAAGCTGTGCATAATCACTTATTGAGACGATTCGCCCCTGCAACCTCGTGGTGTAGTCAGCGCGTTTAGCTTCCATACAAGAGGTCATAAGTACGGTTTAGAGTAAGGTGTTTTGATACTTGTCGCAGTTCCATCAGGAGCTTATTTCGCACGATCAACCATTTCTACTACTATTATCACTCCACATCCTCATAGGGATGAACTGCGACATATGTCTATCCTGACACACATCCTAGTTTCTTTCACTTCATACATCGTGTCATATATGCCTTTCATCTGTTTTTGTCATACCAGGAGATTTTTTATTTTTACCCAGAATGTATGTTTTTTGAATATATGTTAGTTTTTATCACCAGGGTACTCCGAAATCGATATATTTTCCCGTGGTGATCTCGTTTCTTTCATTTTCGAGATTGTCAAAAAATATGTATAATATATATTTGTTAGCAGCTTAACCTCTCAGCGACAAACATGGGACAGTCGTGTAATATATTGAGGACATTCTAGGAGATAGATCCATAGCATGAGTAGCAATTAATTTTTTGAAGTTATGCTGATGCTTTTTCAAAGAACAGTAAACTCCCCTATAACGTGCACTCGTACAAGGTTTTTTTCAATAACGTTTGCGGCAGTTTTTTCCAATTACGGTGGGCCCCCGTATAACGTTGTAGGACCGTGCCTCTTGACCTTGATAGACACGCTCAGCGGAACTAATATTAATGACTCATCGGCACATCGCTGCTCTGTCCCAGGGATATTCACATGATACAGTAAGTAAATATGTTCTACTTGGAATAAATTATGATCAAATAAATCGAAGTACACTTTTTAAAAAATTAGAACTTCACATATCAAAATGTTTTCTATAATTTATTTAGAGTTCGTGCCATTGTTTGACAAATATTTCGTCCCCAACATTTTATTTGACGAGCGAGCTGTTATTATAATTATCATTAGTGCTGACGAGCATCAACTAGGTATCAACTTCTTGAAGTGGTCGTAAACTGTGATGTAATGTTGATGCATGCCACGGATTGAAGATGCTTACTGGATGAAAATATATAAATACAAATGGCAATCATGAAGTTTCGCATTATATTAAATAAATTGTCTGTGTTTTATGAATTGACGTGTGTGTATGCGTATGGGTGTATGTACATGTGTGTGTATGTATGTATGTATATATGTGTGTATATGTATTTGTGTATATATGTGTATGTATGTATATATATGTCTTTGTGTGTATGTGTGTATGTGTATGTGTGTATGTATATGTATCAAAATATGTATACGAGTTAGTTTATATTTTATTAGTCTGTAATTTCTATTAACTTGTAAAGCATTATCATGTATTAAAATGTAATTGCCTAGCTTGGAACGGGGTATGTACCCTTGTTAGCTGAGCAAAGTGAACATAAGGTTTTTATTTTTTTATTTATATCCCTACAGAGATGAGGTAGAATTTTTTCAAATTCAGGATTATGGATATTCGAGCGTTTACAGGGCTTATGACCTGTCATTGGCTGGGTTAAGTGGCCACTTTAAGTACTACAACATTCCCCATTCTACTTATTAGCGAATATCCACACCAGGTAACATTTTTGATTTTTGTATTTATGTTACGAATTGAGAAACCATCCACAAGCGAGTTGAAGCGCCATCTATGTATTGATATTAAAGTTAAGTATTTTAACTAAGCAAATTACTTTATTTTATGTAGTTAAGACTCTCCCGAGTTAAATTAAGTACTAGTAATGGCCTGCAGATGACTCTGCAATTTATTTTTACTTATATTTGACCAGATCTTATTACACAACATTATTTTTGGTACGTATACTTGTACACACACAAAACTGGATTTGAAAAAAATAAAAAATAAATAAATAAAAACAAATAAAGAGAGACTCTGCTTTCACCCCTCCTCTGCCAATTCTATTGTTCACTTTCATGCATGAGCGTTGTGACTCAAACCCCCCACTGTCAACCATCTACAAGAAAATAATGTAGTTGAATTACAGTTTTTCAAGTCATTTAACTGACACCAATGGTGAAGACTGATGTTAAATTAGGAGCGAATAAAGGGGTGATGATAATTTGAATGTGATTACCGCGATTCCGGTATAATATTATATGCCAGTCTCAGTATAAACGACACTACCGCAAGTTAAAGTTTAACGCCCATTCGACTAAGGTTGTATACGGAGTATCCCTTTACCCCTCAGTTTGTATAATTAATCCTCATTACTGAAGTTATGACCACTAGTTGTAGTTAGACTCCAGATTTGATTGTTATAAACGAGAAGAAGACAAGTCCCAAGACCGTCACTGTGTCGAGACAATTATATATTGTTACAAGCAAGGTTAATTATTCAACTACGCGAGGACATAAAATAATATCGTTGTGAGAGGGTTGATAAATTTATTATGTTCAAAGTAGTCATGTCTAATGACGTATTTCAAATGATAATAATATTTGGCTGATTTATACATCGCCATTTTTGTGAAAAACCACCTCAAGGCCGCTTTACAATTGTTTTACTTAAATTTTATTCTAACTAAACTAAAGTGACTGGGACTATCGATGATTTGTAAGTTTAAACTTACCTGATAACTATCTACGACAAAGACAACATCGATTGTTTTACCTACCACCATGTAGAACCAACCTGCCAATGGTTATGCCGGTTGGTAGAGCAATCTTGCTACCTAATCGCATCGCCTTGGATGTCGACATATTTCACGACAGTGGGCCTTCCCTTGAGAAAGCACTTTTTATTTTTCTTTTTACATTTTTTTATATTATTTTAATAACATAACTATCTACTGTAATTTGTGATCTATTATTGTATTTAAAATGAATAGGGTCTTTTTTGTAATGTTCTAAATATCTAAATAAATAAATGAAAATTAAAAAATATAAATGGAAACAATTGGTTCCAGGTAAGGGAGCCAGCAACGGCAAAAGCACGATCTATAAATCTAGTAATCTTTTTAATTGTTTTTTTGCACAACAACTATAATTTTAACACTTTTCTTTATATTAAATAATGTTTTCCTTTTTTGCTTTTTCATATTGATGTATTTTTTTCTTTAATATTTATGGTTGCTTATGTGTATTTACGTACTTGTTACTATTGTCATAGCTATGCAATTTGATCATTTTTTGTTATGTATTTGTACATGTTTTTTTTTCATATTTATGTTCAATACACGTTCAAGGTAATTTATGCCGTTTATGTTAAAAAATAAAAATAAAATAAATAAAATAATGATATTTTTTTCATTGTAATTGAAATAAATCATTTTTTTTTAACCAGTTATTTTTTAAAACATTTTTTATTGACCGGTTTTGAAGCTTAGCTTAACTTATCCCTTTTTTTGGAAAGTTATTTTTTATTTTATACTTTATTTTGTTAAAAGGATTAAAATTATATTATTATGGTATTTTTTTCAATCAATGTAGTGAAAAGTTTTTGCAAACTAAGTTTTATAAAATTTCCATTTTAAATAAAATTAAAAATGGCATTTTCTATAAAAAAATATAAAAACGCCATCTTTGAATAATCAGCTTCATATTTTTGTTTAGAATTATCTTAACCGGGAAGTCAATACCCCAAACATAAATTTTAAATATTTTTTTAAACTGTTAATGATTAAAGCGTTTTTAACTGATGCGTTCGACTTTATATCAACCGGTTACATACAATTGGTGTAATTTAAATAATAAAAAAACAGAAGCCATGCCGTTTAGACGTTTTGAATTTTCAAAGAAAAAAACCTAATTAATCTTTCTGGAAAAATGTTTACTCATCTTGAAATCAACTGCCTGAAATCTGGCAAATGTCTACCAATCCTGAAATATTTTGTTCCTCTTTGCTTTCAGGATTTCTTTCAGTAATTCCGCATTCCAATATCAAGAGTTCTGATAATTTACTCGAGAGATGAACCTTCTATTACGTCATTTACAAGGATAGCTCTTAATCTCACTGGCGAAAATGATCCCAGATTTGAGAAGGAGTTGTTTCTATCGAATTTCATCTCCATGGGTATAATTTCATTTATTTTTATTTCAAACAATAGCATGAATATAATCTCAATTAAATAATTAATCACACTTTACATGTCTGAAAAATATTGAAAAAATAGTCATAGAAACCCACAATTTAACTTATTTTTATTTTATTATCTAGTATAAACAAACAATTACATCGTAGCACAATTATTAACTTTCATGCCACGACTTAGAACGTAGAAAATACAGTGTTGAGTCGCACTCAAACAAAAAAACCATAATGCCATTTCTCCGTAAGGGCAGAGAGGATAGAACACCACATCATTCTATCTTTGCATACAGATCTCGCCTCCTCTACGTTCATACATCTTCTTATGCACGAGCGCCGATTATTCCGACTGTTAACATGTCGATCTTCAAACATTTGTTGGATTTGATGATGCCATGTCTTTCTCGGTCTTCGTTTATGTCTGCATTCATCGAAATTTGCATAGTAAATATGATGGGGTGTGTCTTATGATACAATGCGTTTTATCGTTCGCAAAATACGGTAAGTCTCGATTCCATGGAATCAAAGTTATCTTTATTGACCAATAATTAACCAATTATAAAATATAAAACCTTAAAAATAAAAAAAACAATTATTAGATGCAGGTAATGACATATACAGGGTTTATGGCATGAGGTTTAATCAGGTTTATCCATAACTATTACAATTTTTACCATGCTTGGAAATCTATATTTCTTTAAACCATTGGGTTTACAAATTCCAAGAGCTGAAAAAACCTTTATTCGTTTGGCTGATATTCTTCTAAAAAAATTACGATTTAAAAAAAACGCGTTACTAAGGCTCATAACTATCACCATGCCTAGCTAGCCAAATATTTAGTGATAAAATATGAAAAATATTTTGAATAAGATTAAAAAGGAATATTAGAGAGGAATTGACGCATTTACAGGGCCAATGACTTGTCATTAGCTTGCTCAAGTGATCACTGAACGCACTATATAAATTTACTATTTACCGTTTGAAAATCATTTATTTTTTAATATTAAGGAAACGTTTCCATTTCGCAAATGAGGGTAAACGGCGTATTCCAAATTTGAATATATTTGTTTTGTTACACGATTTTTCCTGTTACGTGATTGGCCGGGTGAAACAAACGACCCTTTTAGGACACCAACCCTTGTTCAAGTACGTGATAAGGATGATTTTTGCGTGTCAAATCAACGGTTACACCTTTTATGGGACATTTTGATAATGGAAAATAATGCCTGTTCAAATATTTGCTTTGCGGCTTTTGGAGAGAAAAATGTTTTTGGAATTTAAATGTTTTTTTTTAAGCTTTTAATTAAATAATTTATTTTATTTTATAAATACTACTCACATTTATAATACGCCTCAACATCAGATTATTAATATGAATATAAATATCCGATTTATATGGCGCTTTTATTGTGATAGTCACCTCAAGGGCGCTTAATCATTCTCAGTTTAATTGACATTCTCATTAAGCTAACACTACTTTTTAAACGTTCCAATTAAAAAGTTAAGAAAATTATTTAAAAAAAAACTAGTTCATACCTCCCACCACATACCCGAAACGTGACTTAATGTAAAGACCGTGAGTCTTTCTATCGTTTTCACTCAAGCAAAAATACAATATTTTTTTGTCAACAAACTAGTTACTCTTTGATTTCATGTTAACGAATTTTTATTTAATTAAACTTTACTACTTTCACTGTGAGTTTGGCAAATTATACGCAGGGCCTTGTATTGTCATTCATCCTTAAAGCCATATTGCGAAAACGAATGATAGCCAAAACTGTACTGTTTAATGTATTACAATAGATTTGTCCTTTTTTTTATTTTCTAAAAAATCAGATTTGATTGATATTATATATTTTTTGGAATTTCTCCGACGCCCTTCATATAAGTCACATAATCTTCATTCGATTTTACTGTTCAAGATTTTTACCAGCGTGTATCCATCTAATCGAAAACACTCGTCCAGGGTTGAGGTTCTATTTCATGCACAGAACTATGTTACTTCCTACCTGTACATAAAAAAGAACTTATCATTAAGACTAAAATGGTCTCCGTAGTGTAGAGGGTTGATAAAATGCATGACTCACGCACGGAAGGTTACTGGTTCGATTGCTGATGAGAACACAAAAAATTAAAAATGTGATTTTTTTTATGCTTGAGTGTTCAGTTGTGTAATTCCCTAGCGTTAAACTAAAACTATGAAAAATACAAGAATCATATGGAGTGCCTTTAAAACCAGTCAAATTGATCAAATTCTACTTAAGTGACGGATGCCGAATCAGAATTAACCATTCAAATCAGACGTGGTCACAGATTGGTTTTTAGTCACCAATGGAGTTTGTCATGGTTGTGCCCATGCACCGTTTCTTTTTATAATCCTCACGGACGTTAACCTAAAGAAACTAATTCCAATATTCTACTCCTCCCGAAAACTCATCGAACCAGAGTATGCCAATAATAAGGAGAGATCTCAGCAAAATGTTGGTACGAGGTTTTCCCAGAGCATGAATTATGTCATACCCAAAACCCGTACGACTTTTCCTCAGAGACATCTTTCATGTATTGCACCGAGAGTGTTCAATATTTTGGAAGAGCGTATTAAACTCTCAAAAATAAAAAATATTTTCAAGAAAGGAGTTAAGAACTGGATTTTGGAAACTGGAAGTGGGATTTTAGTTGGGATCTGAACTGACTGGGACTGTCGATGATTCGTAAGTTTGAAGGCAATTGGTTCCAGGCAGAGGGGCCGGTGGCAGCAAAAGCACGATCTCCAAATCTAGTGTTTGGGGAGCGCCGGATTTCAACAAGTTTTCCTCTTCCTGAATCAAATGCTGACCTAAGAGTAGATTTTCTTTGACATGTATTTTCCCTAATACAAAAGTCCGATAGGTATTTTGGAGTCATTTCATGAAAGGATTTAAATACTGTCCAGCACAGCTTGTATTTTATTCTCTCTGGACTTTTTAACCAGTGCAAGTCTCGAAGATATTGTGAGATGTGAGAATATTTTTTTACTCCCGTAATAAGCCTTGCTGCTGCATTGAAAACAGATTGAAGTTTATTAGTTTGATATTTTGGGAGATTTGCGTATATTCCATTACAGTAATCTAGACGCAAAACGACATAAGCATTTACAAGAGCTTTAGTTGCATCTATAGGAATATTTCTCCGCACGAATTTGATCTGTCGGAGATAGAAGAAACCAGCACTTACCGTTTTATTGACCTGAGAATGAAGAGAAAGATCTGAATCTTAATGAACACCCAGTAGTTTAACATTTGTACTAGGGGTAAGACCACAACCTGTGATTGAAATTGGTCTAAAAGGTGTGGTCGTTTTTTTGTCGCTGTCAATAGAAGCTCAGTTTTACATGGATTGAGTTTGAGTCTGTTTGATGACATCCAGTTGTTGACGGTTTAGATGCATTGAGACACACGATTTTTAAAATTGTTTATATCTTGAGGAGAGCAGTAAAAATAGATTTGTTGGTCATCCGCATAACAGTGTGAAAGTAATCCGAATGAGTGAATAATTTTGGACACATCGTTAATGAACAGTGTGAAGAGCATCGGACCAAGCACGGAACCTTGTGGGGCGCCAGATTTAAGAAGGGTAAATGAAGACTTTTTACCCACAACTTGAAATGATTGCGTTCGCTTCGAAAGATAAGATTGGATCCATGCCTTAGTGAACCCAGAAATTTCAAAAGTGACTTCTAATCTTGTGTTGTTCCAAAACCGGTTAGTGATAAAATAATTATAATTAAATAAACAATCCGAAATTTATTATTTAAAGTGTAATTCATGCCCTAGCTTCAAAATTTGTCCAAAAAACACGTAAGGTGTTGTAATAATAACTTTTGTACTGTAACCTGTCGGAAAATTAAACATACGTAGTTATTCAACACAAAATTAAATATTAAGTTTTATTATTCATATACGAAGCGTGTTCATAAAATGACGGGATTATTTTAATTTTGCGGGCTTGGAGAGTCCGATGGTCAAATACGTCCGGGCCGTTCGCCATCTTTAACGTCTTCACGGCCATCATGGAAACGGTTATACCACTCGTAAACTCATGTTTTGCTCATAGCAGACTCATTATAGGCCTTTGTTGACATTTTACGCACTGAGTTACACTTTATTTCATTTGTTACAGAAAATTTTATACAAATTCTTTGATTAATTTTTTTTAGCAAACGAAAATTGCCAAGCTCATAAAAATACGACTAACCATAGAATTGAGAAAAGTCCAGAGGGGGCGTAGAATCATATTTGAATACTTTGGACTGTGTCCAATAATCTCCCCACTATGTCCTACTTTCGCCGCGCGCATTCGTGATGTCGCCGCGTAATGTTGCTTGTTGGGAAAAAAAATAATCATAACACAAATGGAAGGTAAAAAAAAAGCACTCTGTTAATTTCTCAAAAAAATATTGTGCACGTGGATACATTGATTAACACAACAGAGAAGATCAATTAATTAGAGTAATTGAAAGAATGAACTTTGAACTTAAAATATAAAACAAATTTTATTTGACATAAACCAGATATTTTTATATCATGTTAAATAATATTTGTCGTTTTAAAGATAATGTCATTCAAATATTCCCCACGGCGTTGTTTTATCCGAGGTCTAATTTTCATTAGTTCTTTCATTAGATGATCAAAGTGGAGTAAAAACATTTCATACCCTGGCAACGAAATTTCCATTTTGTTTCTTCGACAATTTGACAGATGGAAAAATAATTCAATTTTAAAGTAATGGATTTGCTACTTAAACATTAATTTGCTAATTACACGTGAAATGTGATTGCATACCGTTTCTTTAAGATCCTAGCAGTATTTCGGCACTTTAAAAGGGCACAACACGGCACAGTTGAATTCAAATCAGGAGTTGCGTACTGAGAGACGTCTGCAAAAAAAACTAATGGGTCTAAACGTAAACCTACTCAATTATGAGTAGTTTAGTCGCCTTCTGTTTGATGTGCGTGTGTGGTTTCTGGACTATTCTTAATTCAATGCATCCAATTTTAGCGGCTGCCACAGACAAAGTAATCAATAAATATAGCTTAAAATTTTAGGATACTTCAAAGGCATGTATACCAATATATTAAAACGTTTGACATTCGGACTCTCCAAACCCGCAAAATCACAAAGTTTCCGTTATTTTCTGAACACACCTCATATGTGGTTGAAAACAGAGTGTGTTTATCTATATTTTAATTAAAGTTTCTTCCTAGCTTGGTTGCTGAGAAAAATATATTTATAACAAGGGCATTTTAAAATAACGAGATGAATTTACACAACAAAAAAAACAGGTTTCCGTTTTACGCCGGGGAAAAGAATTTTATTTTTTATTCGTTTGTTTTAAACAATGAAATTTTTGTCGTTTTGGAGAATTCCGGTAAGAATTATGAAATTTCCCAGAATTATCCCTTTACAATATAACTTCCCCTTTGGTGGAATGGAGATAAGAAAACAAAGAGTTTCGTAGAACAAAGCGTAAAGATGTGGGTTTCAGTTGTTTTAAAGTACGTGAAAACACTTTGCAAACTACCTCGCAGTACTACAAGTTTCCAAATAATGTTAAGGGTGAAATGTTTACCACGCCATAAAAATAATAAAAAGTTTATTCATTTATTCATCAACGGGCGCAACCCAATTTCTAAATGATGACACGAAATATATAAAATAAAAAATAAAAATATTGAAGATTCAAATCACTTTCACTTTAAATCAATTTCTTACCAGTCCACGAATGGAAATCAAATAACACTAAAAAATCATTTTCTCAAATAATTTCTCGATAACCCTTGACCCATGTGATTTAATGTTAAAATAATATATTATAATTTGTTTTTAGAAAGGTCTCCGAGATATGTCCATTTTTGTTTTAATTATGTTCAACTAAATGTATTTTTATTTTTATCTGACAATCTTTAATTGTATCAATCCCAGAATGAGTTTGCTAACTCATGGAAATACAATTGTGTTTTTGTACATTTTTGTATTTTTAAATAAAAAAAAATATCATTATTATGGATAACATTTTTTTCCAAAAATCGCTTCAATCTCACAGTTGCGCACCTCTGCTGGGAGAACATTCCATGCCGGAGAACCAGCGACCGCAAATGCGCGTTCGCCGAATTTAGTGCTCTGTTTGCGCAGAGGTATAATAACTTATCCTCTCTACGTAGATGTAGCTGATCTAAGCGTAAGACGCCTGTCAGCTAATTTATCTGGAATGCAAAGTTTCCGTTGTCATTCTGGCGCAGAGTTGTGCAGTGACTTATACATAAGCCAACAGGGTTTGTATTCAAACCTCTGTGGAAAACGTAGCCAGTGTAATTCCCGCAGTGGAGGAGTGATATGACTGAACTAAAAGATTACAAACATCAGTCACGCTGCGGCATTCAACACACGGTGGGCGAGTCATTTTATTAATTGGTAGACCTGCGTATCATTACAATGATCGACTTTAGACACTACAAACGCATTTATTTATTGACGGGAGGCATCTGCTGGCCAATTTTTGCCTATGCATTTAATCTATCGCAGCTCGTAAAAACATAAACGGTTTTTTTATTTTAATATATACTCGTATGCGAAGACATGGACTTAATTTTACCGACCGGCAGGGTCTTGAACTTGAAAAGCATTTTTTTAAAACTATCGTATCTGTAAAAAAACCGTTAGAGCAAAAGACAATGATAAAGTTTTGTTTGACCATATAAACGTTTTGTTTATTGACAAACGATGTCATTTCAAGATAACAACTGATCATTTCCTCGATTGCAGTTATTAGTTTAAAAATTAAAGACAATTTAATACCATGCAAAAATTGTTATGATTTTTTTGCTGTTTAAATTCAAAAAGATTATAAAATGCTTATTGAAAGCGATTAATTAATTATTGAGTGAGCCTAAAAACATTTTAATTTTTTTTATTTATTAAATTGTGACCATTACTTTATTTAAAATCAATTTATATCAAATAGAAAACATAGATGAAAAAAAAAAACAACGCAATCCGCCAACGTTCCTTGGCTTTGCGGAAAAAATAGTACTATGATATGTTTACCACAATGAAGACGTTGAATCTTTAATCGTTAAATAAAACACCTCAAAAAGATTTCTGATTGGAGACAACAACCTTCCAAACAAGATTTTTAAATCAAGTGATAATGGTGTTAATATCAATAATGAAAGTAATAATGATCATGCAAGAGAATTGCTGGAAATGGTGAGCTTTCTAAATGTATTCAAACATAATTTTGTCTTAAACATAAATAAACGTCTTTTCAATTTTGATTTCTCATATTGATCAACAATGCTAGTTGAGGGACAAAATGAGCCACTATTACCTATGCATAATTACCAAATTAACTTCAATGAAAAAAAACATATCTGAACTTTAAATCAGATCTATAAAAAAGCAAGTAAACATCACAGATTGGTCGTTCTAACTTGAAATATTGAACAATCAACCATTAACTTAAATTCAATTTTTTTAAACCTTATAAATTTGTTTGTACTTTATTTTATAACTTAAGAGTAGAATTTATGCAGCGTAGTTGTCAAATGAACTTGTGAATTTGCTAAAAAAAATAAATGCAGAAAAAAATATATAAAAGTTGTTGTAAGATATAAAAGTTGTCCTGTTTGCAGACAACATAATAATATTTGAAGAAATATCTAATTTAAATGACTGACAAATACTTCAGTTTAAATTAAATAGACTGATATGCAAATAGACTGATGGTGCATACAAAATAAATGGTTTTTGAACATGAGTAAGAGCAAATTAATTACTTTTTGCAGAAAAATAACACAAAATACACAAAAAATGACAAACTGTTCGAAAAAAACTTTGGTTTCCCATAATTATTAACAAAATTACAAAAAAACATGAATATGTTGAGTTTGTGGTTTTGAATTGTCAAAGACTATCAAAAAAGAAAGATAAGCCCAAAGTGATTAATGCTTTGTATGTATCACTAGTTTGTAGTCAATCAAAATATAATTACAGAGTGTGGTCTCCTCAGTATAAATTACACATTAGGAACCAAGAGAGAATAGAAAATATTTGAGATTTGTAAATTTTAAATGAAATATTCCATTAGAAAACATAAATTACACGTTTTTATTAGATATTTAAACTTAATTTCATTAGAAGGTTTTAAAAAATAAACGGCCTTCTTTTTTTATTTCTAATTCATAGCTCGATTGTTGTGAACTCCTGAATATTATTATCTTCAAATTACCGAATGGCATGATTGGTCGTGTGACAGAGCAACCGCATTTCGAAACCACATTTAGACTTCCTCGAATTTGGTTGTGGTCCCGTGGCTAGTGCTGCGGAGTCACGGATCAAAGGTCCAAGGTTCAAACCCCACTCTACCCCGATTTGATCCCCATTTTCTAATAGCGAGTTTTTTACAACTCGTTAAAAATGGCTCCACAATCGAAATATTTGGGTAAATAGTAAAAACTCAAATGTTTCTTTTTTGTTTAAAAAAAATAAATATTCCGAAGACTGTGGATGGGAATGAAAAAAGAACTTTCTTGCAATATTTAAGGGAAATAATTTTTTTTTTATTTATATTCAAAAATATTTGTCTTCCGTTCTATTTTTTTGCTGTCCATTTCCTCTACAAAGGTGTCTTAGCTCACGGTTAGTAAATATTTATAAATACCAATTACCGGCTTTTCTATCTACTGGTTTCGAGACGTCCTCATCTGTTCTTCGGGCCACTAATAATTATGCTTACATTTAAGCTTCACTATAAATGCATGCAAATGTAATTTGTATCCAGACGAAGAGACGTGTACGTCTCGAAACCGATAAATATAAGAAAGTAGATAAGTGGTTACCTATATATAAAGAATCGATATTATTTTAAAATTATACCCATTTTTCAGGGAGGTTTATAAGCAAGTTAGGTATTTTTTACCAGTCACGATATAAACGAAATCAAAATTTCTTATTTTGTTTTAAAAAAATACTCTCGTAATGTCTAAACGATACACTTCAATTAGTCAACTTGTGTCTTATGCACAGTGAAATTAAGGGATGCTGAATTTTAAATATCTTGTTAACTGTTCCATGTTGACTTAGGATATAAGGGAAATTCGTCTTGTGATATAATAGTATTCGGGAGGTCAATATTTAACTTACTAAGGTAGGACTTACATAAGCTAGACAGCTTATTTTGTTATTTAAAGGCTAAAAATATATTCATAGCACGAGTAGAGGAATAAAGTAGCCATCGGTATTATGAACTTAGGTATACGAGATATGATTTTATTATATTTTTCAAATGTACTTGAAGATACCTTTAAAAATATAGCATAAACGCAGAATAAAATAAATGCCAAAAAAAGAAGTCGCCATAGTAATTGTAATTTTATTTTCACTTTTTTGTATTAGATACTCCTTACTATTTTGTAAATGCAATAAATTGTATTATTTTTTATAGGAAACGCTGATTTTTGCCAATGAACTATATTTATTTACGAGGAAAACAAAAAACAAACCGACACAAGTGTCAACTTAGAGATTACACACCCGTTGACTTATGACTGCGATAACTTAACCATGTTCATGATTGTTCATTGTGATCGCA